>NC_141071.1:11524288-11587846 GCF_041138505.1 Cibotium barometz | reverse complement strand
TGGGTTGGCCACCATATATGGGTCTCCTTTTCATATCCAACTGGTGCCTGTTCACACTGTCCATCCCGTGCCCGTGCCCGTGCACGTGTCCACCTGCTTGTTGTCCAGAGGGAAAAACACAGGGTCGTAACAGCAAGACTCGATAAGAGGTATAATTGACCTCTTGACTGACAAAGCAATTAAGGACATGGCCTGTGCATCTCTCATATCCCATCTTCTTTGCTCTTATGAGGGTACAACACGTGGTGCTGCAGGTTGGGCTTGGGCTTGTTGACCACCTCGCCCATAACCTCTATGAGGCGTGACAGGCGCAATGTCTGTAGGACAGGTATTATCCCTGCTCACAAAACCCCATAGGCCCTTGGCCACAAGCAAGTTTTCGATCATAAAGCTCCACAGGGAGTAATTACTCCCGTCAAGCTTGTCTTCTTGTGCCAATACACCAAATACATCTCTAGCATTTTGTGCTATTATGCATGGGTAACAGTGCACAATTTCTGAAATGCTTTTTGTCAATTTCCCCTTCGGAAATGCAACACACTGCAAATTGCCTTGTAGTAGTCAACTGCATAAAAGTCTTGTAGGGAGAGAAATTGATAGCTGAAAGAAGAATTGACGAGAAATTTTGTTACCTTAAAGGTTGAATGGTCAAATTTGTGTTGTAATTGTAGAAAGCTCTAAATTTGAAATTTGTAGGTGTTGTAGGTCCAAATGCGAGCAGGTACCGACAAAACGAACATGACGGACTACAAGTACGACGACTGCACGGGTGTCGCCCGAGGATATACGAAGAGCTTCACGACAATGCAAGGATGTATGGTCAAGTATGGGCTTGCGCAGGCGTATGAATGAAGCGGTGCAAGGATGTATGGTTGGGTACGAGCTCATATAGGCGTAATGTGGTAAATATACACAAGGATGTACGGTCGGGTACAAGCTATATAGATGGCAAAAAAATTTGGGCTTAGTCAAGGCAGAATCAACTTGCTCCTTTGATACCATTGTTGGGTTATGAGAAATACATAGAAAACAACAAGAACAGAGAGGAGGGAGTAATAGAGAGCTTGGAAGTGTGGATATACTAGAATGAAGTGATAAGATGTGTACAACCACAAGTACCTTAAGTACAAACCTGAAATGTAAAAGTATAGGTGTTCGGACACACCAAGGGGATAATGTCTAGAGGGAAAAAATGGCCCTGGTAAGCCCCTGTTCACATGGTCACTACCACATATGTATAATCCTACACAGATGACGGAGTGGTTGTCGTGGAATCCTCCTGTGATAGGGTAAGGACCAGAGAATCCGACCCTTGCTGAAAGAAAAACAACTTGAGCGCAACACTCGTGCTGAGAAGATGTGGGAGAAGAGGGGGACAACGGACGGAAGAGAAAGCTAGGGCGAAGGCAAGGTCAAGTGGCGGAGGAGAGCTCGAAGAGGCAGAGGGGCAGCGGACAATACGGAGGAGGAGGGCGGAGGGAGGTAGGGGGCGATGTATAGGGAGGCGAGTAGCAAGAGGGAGCGGTGGGGTAGCAGTGCAGAGGAAGGAAAAGAAGGGGGGGCAGAGGAGGAGGGTGGAATGGCATATATAAGGATGGGCTGTGGGCGGCACAGAGGAAGGCGGGCTGCACAGGGGAGGAGCGGGGGATGTGAAGCAAAGGAGGTAGGGTGGAATCGGAAAACAAAGGGGGAGGCGGATGTGAAGAGGGGGAGGCGATGGCGATGGGGAGGACAGATGGGGGAGTGGAAGCGCAAGCTTGCTAACGGGGGGGGGGGGTTGGGGGCGCTCCAGCTCATTGGCAGATTTCCAGCTTTGGTCTCAGGTGGAGATAGTTTCATCTTATGTTTACCTCGTGGTTACTTTTACAGGCCCGCTCTTTTCCATAGACTAGCTGCCGAAGCACGTTTGGTGAGAGGATATGCATCTAGAGAGGCAATGTTTCTGGGTTCATTTTGAGGAACCCTACACCAAATGTTGGCTAATTGATACCTTGGTGCACCAAGCAACGATGTATGGGGCCCTCTTCCAGGTGGGAACCACTGTACCCGAGGCACGGTTAGCAACCACAAATCCAAAGCATCCCACCGGGCCCAAAAAACCATCCTCCAAAACAACAAGCCAGCAGAACTGGCAGGGGGAGGGGCATCCTCAGAAGCATCACAAAGAGATGAAGAGATAGACTCCTCATAGTGAGGAAAGGAAGCAGGAATATAAACTACAGTGGCAACAAAGTCCTCAAAAGCTTCACAGATAGCAGAAGACTGTTCCAGAAGTAGAACCAAATCCCAAGAATTAGCAACTGATAAAAGATCCATGTGAAAGGATCAGACCGCAAAGGGCAAAACACCCTCCTTGTTCTGCAAATACTGCAAAGAACACAAGCTCGGACAAAATAAACTCTGCACAGGATCTCTGAAAAGATCACTGCTCTGCTCCAGAAAACTAGAAACTCTTGTCACAGAAGAAAGTCTCCAAAGATACAAAACAGCTCCCGAAACTGATCCTCAAGTGAAGTGGCCCCCTCTAAGTGTAGAAAACTTATGTGGGAAGCAAAATGCAACCAAAACATTGCTATCCAGCAAAAATAGCACTCCACCGCCAAAAGAAGGCAAGGAACATGAAGAAACCGGGAAACCGTGTAGGCCAGGAACAAAACACAGGTATAGATGCTCCAAAATCAGCAAAACGCTAAGTGAAATCTGAAATTCAGAATCCTCCTCAAGTACCAAACTGCCTCCAAAGCCACAATCCAAACAAGAAACCCCCTCTGCAAGTGATCTGTGTCCATTGGAGAAGAAAACGCAGCCAAACAAGGGCTACAAACCTGAAAATTCAGGTCAACCAGTGTCCACACCTCCTATGAGGAAAAACGCTTAAGAGAAGGTACCTTCGGGTCCAACAAATGAAGCCCAAGGGAAGGTAGAGCTACTAGCAAGATCGGTTCAGAAAAATGCAGCAACCATGGCTGCAAATCTGAAAACACAGAGGTATAAGGGGCTGAATATGGAAACGCTGAAGCCTCAGATCAAGAATTGCTGCAGAGAACAATCAGGGGGTGGGAGGGATGGCACAAGATAACCAGAAAGGATAGGCAAAAGGGATCCCAGAGAGCTCCAAGATCAGGGCTGGGAAAGCAAGCCCAAACAGGCCAAAAAATGCAGCATGTTTGGGACAGCTATGTTGCTGTCCAGTCCTGAAAAAAACGCCTGAGAACCCCTGGAAGGTGCCACCAAGAAGGACAGGTATGCTGTCCAGAAAAAACACCCTTGTCAGGCTGCCAAGAAGCTGCAAACTGACGCCCTGAAGAGAGGAAACTGCAGCCCACTGAATGGGTATCAATCAGCCCTTGAAGAAACGCAAGCTTCAACGCATGAACACAAAAACGCAGATCTGTCCATGGGCGGAAAAACGCAGATATGAAGAGGTAGAGGAGGGAGCATCCAACGCTGAAAATCACCGGCACTCTGATACCATGATAGAATGTGCAGCGGAAGAAGGGAAAGTGGAAACACAGGAGAGAGAGTGAGAGAGAAAGATGGAGAGGAAACACAGGTGAGAACCTGCTCTCAATATCATCACCAAAAGGAATACATGTCCCGAGCAAGAGGGGAGAACCTCGTAAGCGAGGGACTGCAGCTAGACAAGCTAGGCAAGCAATGAAATATGAGGGAGGCATACCGGCTATATATACCTCTACATGAAGGCAGCCGACTGGTGATAAATATCTCCACGACTGGGAGACCATAAATGGGGAATAAATATGGGTAAAATACATGTGAGGGGTGACCAGCCCCTCAGACTAACATGGTCAGCCCTAGAAGCTAAAATAGGACACCAAATAGGAAGCCAGCAAGTAGGGGATGATATCTAATAGTACGCGGGTCTGGCGGAGTGGCGGTACTATTCAAGACACACTTACAACCCATGATCACCATAGTCCGCAGGGAAACAAGAGGCACACTTTATGTGGGTGAGGTTATAGGTCACAGTGGAGAGATGTATACACATTGCAATATGTTACTTCCCACCTAGGAAGTCCTCATATGCTATTCTGGAAGAGGGAGAGCAGTTTTATCCCCTCCATGTAGACATCATTGAGTTCTCACGCTTGGCCAAAGTTATCCTTTTAGGGGACTTCAACACGAGGACCTAGAGCGATCAAGCAGTTTTATCCCCTCCATGTAGACATCATTGAGTTCTCACGCTTGGCCAAAGTTATCCTTTTAGGGGACTTCAACGCGAGGACCTAGAGCGATCAAGCATCTATATATGACGAGGAGGAGCTGATCATGCAGGAGATAGACTCGGAGGAGATTGGCATTCAGCGGGCATCACAGGACAGAGGGGACATTACAACATCAAGGGGAGAGATCCTCATGTGGGGGACACACATGGCTTAGCCATCTTCAACGGGATGTCCCATTGGCCTTCTTCCGGAGCTCTCACGTGCTTCCCACATGGTGAAAGCTCGAGTGCAGTGGATTACCTGATGGGATCTCGGGCCTTAGCCGCGGCCCACATCCATACATGCCTTCACCATTCCCACCCGCCCAAGCCATGCTGCAAAGGCAGACTGATGTGAGGCTATGCTTCTCTTGCTCTCATGGAGAGAGAGTGCTTCCAGGCCCATTTCTAGGAGCCGAGGATCAAGATGTGGCTATTTGACACCTTGGTCACTCCAGCATTGATGTATGGAGCACCCTTTTGGGCACCTGATCAAATGGTAGAAGATAGAGAGGCCTCAGGTCATGATGCTCTCTCGTATGATATGCAGCAAACCATCAGTCGCACTAAGATATTATCTTAGCAGAGTTTATTGCTCAATCCCCCCCTAACAAGTGCTAAAGTCTATGATCTATCCTCTCCCTTAAGTCCCCTCTAGGCTCTCTCCCTCTTCCTCAAGGGCCAAGGCTCGAGTCTCCCCCTCAAGGCTCAAGCCTCTCCTCTTCCTCAACTTTCAAGCCTCTAGGCTCTCCCTCTTGAGTCTTGAGTCTTCCTCAAGCCTCCCCCTCTTCCTCAAGCCTCTCCCTCCCTCTTCCTCAAGCCTCTCCCTTTCCTTCTCCCGAGACCCTTCTCTCCTCTTTCACCAAGAGAGAAAAGCATGAAGCCTTTACTTTGCATGCGAGTACCCATGAGAAGAACGAGGGGGAGTCGGGGGCATGGAAGTGGACTTGCAAGTATTGTGGCAAGGCCTACACTAGTAGTGCCACTAGGCTTCTTGCACATCTCTCCAAGATGGGGGGGCAAATTGCACCTTGCAAGATGATCCCTCAGGACATTTCCGATAGCATTGTGGAGAAGTTTGCTTGGCAAAGCAAGTGATAGTGGAAGAGTCTCCCCTGCCATTGCCACTGCTCAAGACGAAGTCATCCCACCGGCAAGGGATACATCCTCTTCATCATTCTCGGCATCCTTCTCCCCCTTCACCAACTCCACTCCCTCATCAAAGAGGCCAAGTGAGTTTGAGGTTCCACACAAGAGGCAAGCCCACTCTTGGAGGCTCCATTGGAGCAAATGTGGCCTCTCTCTTGGGTCCAAGCAAAGCGAGGAGGCATCTATCCTTGTTTCTCAAGAGCAGGTGAGGTTCCCTCCTAGTGGACAGGATCAGGCACTTGTTACAATGCAACAGACAGGATGGTGTCACTGCTACTCTTCTGGCAAACAGGTTCATTTGGCCAAGGATTGCAAGACCAAAGGTACAGCCTAGGCCAGGACCAAGTTTTCAAAGATGGGCAATGATCATATACAGGATAATGATATAGATACTTCTAGTAACACATCTAGGGCTCCTGGGACGCTTCCGGCTCGGGAGGACCAAGATGGTGTACTTCTCTAGTATACATGCAGTTCCTCCCATGTGCTTCCAGCTAGAGGAGGCTTGTGGGCGGGAGAGGGGGCTGATTGCAGCTCTGCTTACTGGTGCATGGGAATCGTGATTCAGAGTTCCAAGCATTAGACATCTGGCAGGACATGGTTATCTTTGGTATAGCAGAGATTATGAACTGGATCTGTTCCAAGTTCATTGTTTGAGGCTTTTGCGACGTGATGTGTTTTCCGTCCAGTGTTGGGGATTATGGGCGTGGTGTGTCCAACAGCTCATCATCTATTCTTGGAGTTCACCACACACTTGTGTGGGAATTCGTAGCCAAGCAAAGTTCCTTATGTTTGTGGTGGCATTTTGTTTCGAGGAAACAGGTTGGTGCGTGCTCTCTCTCAGGTGATTCCAGTATTTGTGGTGTTGGAGGGTCCATGGTTGCATCTTCATCAACTTATCTTCTTCAAACTCTTGCACACTATGAGCTGCAGAGGGGGTGTTAGAATTTGTGCATCTCAGTGTCTTTGGGAAAAGCCTATTTTATGGGCATTTATCTATTTTTCATATGATTTTGGTCTTGGGCCACTCGGCCAGTTTTTGGCCTCCCTATATAAAGGGCCTCCCATCATCACTTGTTAAGCAATCCATTCCCTTGCACATTGTTCAACACCACTGCTGGCTATTGCCATTGTAAAGCTTGTTGCTATTATAAAAGGTGATCTTGTCCAACTCGTTACTCTCTCTCTCTCTCTCTCTCTCTCTCTCTCTCTCTCTCGTTTTGTTTATGCTTCTGCATGTGCATTCTCCAACAAAACCTTCATCATGAATAACCCCTAGAGATTTTTTGCATTTGTGGTATGCTTGTGGTTCCCCTTCCACAATGGTAGCGCATTTAAATTCTTCTATTTAGTAAAAATCAATGAATTTTTCTTTTACAGCCAATAGTGGGGCTTCATGATATGTTTTAGAGGAGATGGTTTTGTGACACACATCAATCCAGCTAGACAAGTACATGTCTTATCCTGATACCGCAGTATCTACATAGGAATGTTTTAATTACTTAAAACCTTGCATGTTTGTAAGTTCTTGCAGTGTGAACATAGAGGACATGCTCATCATTTCTTAGGACTTGTCTAGAAACAAGGAAAGTTTGTGTGTCCACTTCGGAAGCATGGAGTCCTTAAGTGCACGCGTAGCTTTATTATCGGATGTTCACTCTTAATGCTTCTAAGCTTTTTCCAGGGTATCAAAATTGCGCAGTCAGGTAAAGAAGATTTAGTTGATTGGGACTTTGGGAGGAGCCTGCGTATGGTGGCAGCAGGTTTGTTCCTGTCAGGGCCTACTTTACATTTATGGTTTAACCTCATGTCCAAAACCTTCCCAAATCGAGATGTAGCTAGCACTTTAAAGAAGATGGCCCTTGGGCAGACGGTGTATGGCCCGATTTTCAACACACTATTTTTTTCCCTCAATGCTTATCTCCAAGGTATTCAATTGTCATGGAAGAATAATGTTCTCTTGTTGTAATCTGTTATAGTAAACTCCAAAAACTGACATTTTTCTTTTTGTTTTTTTTTTAAAAAAAATGTGCATTAAAAAAACTAGGAGCTTACTTGCAGTTTGATGTTGCACAGGTGAAACTACAAAAGAGGTCATATCTCGTCTCAAACGAGACTTGCTACCAGCCTTTAGAAGTGGACTCATGTATTGGCCGCTTTGTGATTTCTTAACGTACCGATACGTGCCAGTTCATCTCCAGGTAAAGTCACATTATTTCAATTATCAAATGGTGCTTGACTCTTTCTTTTATGTTACTGAAGAATTCTAAGTTCAAAGGTTTTAGTAAATGGGATTGTAGTTAGAAGGCAAGACGTCTAGATTGTTACCTCTCATTCTCCAACATGTATTGTGGGACAAAGCTCATTGTCTCTAGCAGGATCACCAAATGTAGACGATCAAAATTTTTCATGAGTTTGGAGAGGCGAACTGTGCGCATTTTGGACATTAAAGAAAAGCAAGACGTCTAGATTGTTACCTCTCATTCTCCAACATGTGTTGTGGGACAAAGATCATTGTCTCTAGCGGGATCACCAAATGTAGACGATCAAAATTTTTCATGAGTTTGGAGAGTTGAACCGTGCGCATTTAGGAAACTCACCAAAGTGCTGGCATGATACTATATGTCAGTTTGCTGCATATTTACCACACTTCTCAGCAGTGAATGAGGATCAAGGGTCTTTGTTTTGTGTTAGGTGTTAGATTGCCAGGTGCTAATGACAAACACTTGATGATGCTGTGATGTGGTCTTTCAAGCTCCAAAGGCCTCAAAAGAGGCCCTACGTTTCATAGGATTTCATAAGAGCTCAAAAGGACCTCATAAGAGCTATGTTTTAGATGTGACGTTTCCTGCTTCTGCATGCATGTCTGTGCCCAA
This sequence comes from Cibotium barometz, assembly GCF_041138505.1. NCBI lineage: Eukaryota > Viridiplantae > Streptophyta > Polypodiopsida > Cyatheales > Cibotiaceae > Cibotium > Cibotium barometz. The sequence continues at coordinate 11,579,596 of NC_141071.1, read as the reverse complement.
AATGTTACTTTGCGTGGTCAATTGCCCCTCTCCTCCTTTTGGTGGTAAAAGGTCTTGTATATGATCTTGCATATGCTCTAGATATGCTTTTATGGAAAGAGGTGAAAGTGTGATTTGAGGATAAGCTACATTTAGACTAGGAGATCTTCTGCCTCTTATTTAGAGCCGACTTCAATGAGAAAAATGCTTTAGTTTTTGGGTGAATGGGACACCTAATTTTTGGGTTGCCCAAAGGATGTCGAGGGGGCAGGAGTGCCCCTGAGAGCGGGGGGGGTGGGGGGGGGGGTGGGGGTATTAGTCATCATATGATTTTGCTTACCTTCTTCCATCAGTGTAACATGCGGAAGCTTACAGACAGGATTATACTTTCGATAATGAATATTCAGCCCCTTGGTTTCTGATGATTTGCACAATGTAGCGGAAGTAAAGGTGCAAGAGAGAGGGTGAGAGAGAGAGAGAGAGAGAAGAGAGACAATAAAGACACAGTACACCCGATTGGGTCCAAATACCCTCTGCAGGGCCTCCACGAAGGATGGTGTATTTGCTTTATTAAATGATTAGAAAAAGACTCAAATCTGGAGATCTTCCCTTGGCTGTAAACCTTCAGCGTGAAGATGATATGGTTCTTTACCTTCAAGTTCACCTTTGTGTTGTGCTCCCTTTGGCTGTCCTGGCTCTTGGAACACTTCAGCACTTTGTGAATTATGAAATACCTAAATGACAATTTAGCCCATGCTTTTATAGGCTAGAAAACTGCTGGTTAGTTTGCTCTAGAAGGCTGTTGGCCTGCATGGCCAACTGGCTGGTCAAGGCCATATGGGCTGGCCTCCATGGCTGGCCGACTGGCTGGTCAAGGTCATATGGGCTGGCCAACAGGCTGCCCAGGCCCTATGACCTGGCCGACCCCTTCTTGGGCTGGCTGGCTTGGGCGGGTAGTCCCATGGCCCTGCTCTTCATACATTCCTAAATGCAACTATATGCTTCCTAAGATGCCTAGCATTTGGCTACAAGACGAATACCCGAAACACCTATCATCATTCGAGAGAGTGACTCAGTACGGACTGGCATTGCTTCATGTGCGGGACTTGCACACCTAGCCAAGGCGATGTATGGGACTTGTACACCTGACCTTGGACGCTTAGAGTGGAACCTTGGCTGATTCGTCCCAGGGTCACTGCGAAACGCGTTTCACTTCCCCTGAAACGCGAAACGCGAAACGTTTCATGCATTGAGTGAAATGTAGAACGTTTCAGGGCGGGCAGTTTTTGTTAAAAAATGTGAAAAAAAAATGCGAAAAATGCTGCGATTTCTTCAGGGGCACCGACAATCTTCTCTCTCGCCTGCGTCTGTAGCAGCAAGGTAGCCCCTCTCTCTCTCTCTCTCTCTCTCTCTCCCAGCTTGAGATTGAGGCAGGTAGGGCAGCACGGACCCCTAGAGCAGAGAGGATATGTAGACTATGCCAGGAGGAGGTTGAGAGTGAGGAACATTATGTATGCAGATGCAGAGCATATAGTGTCATTAGAGAGAGATATACCACCATCTTTAGTGGACATCCCTCACTCCGCCAGATCATGGATTCCGCAGACCAGCGCAGATCTGGCCAGTTCTTGCTAGAGACACAGCGCCACAGAGAGACTGCTACGGACTCATACCATAGGGAGAGGTGGGCGACAGCTCCAGCTCACTGATTTCTTCCAGAGATCTATCCCAGTGCCTATCCTGACACAGGAGGGGGTTACACTTCAGCGCGCTGCGGACCTCCGAGTCAGGCGGAGACCGAGAGCACCAGGCTACCAGACTCCCAGACTACATTAGAGGGAGATCACAGAGATACGGGCTCGACATCAGCACCATATCCAGGAGCGGCTAGCTCACTTACACTCACACCCGGAGATCATGCTCCGAGGTATTTTTGCCTCGCCATCGCCTATGTATCACATATTACACTCCCATTATCGTACTGGTTGGAGCTGGACAGATCTGCATTGCATTCTTGTATACCCTGCACATATAGGTTGTATACTGAGCCTCTAGCAATAGTGCTCCATCCATCACACCCCCCACTAGCTCAGTACTTTCATAGTTTATTTCATGTTCATTTTGTCCTTTTTTTTTTCTTTGGACATCCAGAAGACATTGACAGTTGTACATTGATTTGTCTTATAGGTCGAGTTCGGCCTCTAGTAGACGTTAATACAGCTTTCTTTCTTTCTTTCTTTCTTTCTTTCTCACAGTCGATCAGGACGCACATATGATGGATGGAGATCGATGGAGAGACCACTTGTGTCCATGATCTCCAGGATGAATCGGGCTAAGGCCTCGGTACCCCATGAGATTATCAGAGCCGAGATGGGAGCACCACCGATCGTAGTCGAGGCTCTTACCAGATCAGTTTCCTTCATTCATAGCACCTGGGAGCTTCCCTGACACCGGTATGCACGACTTGCTTTAGAGTCCTCTCATCAGCTAGCCATGGAGGGAGACACTTCATGTTGGTATGCGCAGATAGCATCCTGGTTTGAGCTCCATGGGTTCAGTTTAGACAGACTTCCACCCTTCCAGTACTCTCTGGAGGCACCCTCTCTTACCTTGACACATTTTGAGATTAGTAGAGTCATCAGACAGGACCTCATTTAGTTGGAGGACATGGCTAGATCCCTCACAGGAGTTGGGGACGAAGATGGCTTTCTATAGAGACCATCTTCTCCGCACCACTGAGGATGGCTTTATACTTACACCGAGCTACATGGATACCCATCTGTCTCATGGATTGAGGTGCACCATTGGGCAGATCCGCAGCTCTTCACATCAGTTAGAGATAGAGACGGGCAGATTTAGAGGCATACCTCCAAGGGACAGGATTTGTCAGATTTGTTGGATAGAGCCAGAGACGGAGGAGCACTACATCTGTTTTGCTGCACAGCATATTATGAGATTCGAGGGCGCTACCATTGCCTTTTCAGAGAGGGATTTGGACCATTGGCTAGAGTCATGGACTATTGTGATCAGCGATGCTTGGGTTTTTATCTCCTAGAGATCCGCAGGCTCAGAGAGTCCATTATCAGGAGTAGACGCCCGACTGGTAGGGAGTCCACATAGAGACAGATTACTGACTTCTTTAGAGGGACTACCTAGGAGGACACACAGCCGAGAGCCCAGCAGTGGGCACCCCGTGGGACTCTAGTTGAGAGAGCTATCCAGTTGGGCAGATCCAGACGCTCGAGGGTTCGCGGATCCTCACATCGGAGATGGTGCCTACACCGGAGGATTCAGAGCATCATTGCGAGGCATTGGGCTCGTCACTCTAGCCATATACTGTTGTACTCACTGTCACTTTTGTACTCCCCCATATTCATGTATTCATGTATCCATGTACTCATGTACCCCATTTTGACTAGTAGCATTAACTTCCCACTCTCCCTAGTTGTTGCTTCTGGATGCTCCCTACTGATGTATTGTAGGGCTAGATACTTACCTTCAAATCTTTCTTTTCTTTTCCAGACAGTGTATCAAATGTCACATGGTTGTAACTTTGGTCTCATAGGTCACTTTGGCCTTTTGAAGACGTTAATATAACATTTCATTTCATTTCATTTCTCTCTCTCCCTCTTCTTCCTTGAGCTCCGCAGACACAGGGACACCTTCTTGAGACATAGGCCCCAACCACCCCGCCCCCTCCCTCGACAGCCAACCATCACCAGTTTCTTCCGGACCCAGGAGGTGGAGGAAACCGACATAGTGGATCTTGTGGACCCTCCACGAGCTGCTCTAGACCTACCTTGCCTGAGAGGAGTTACCTTGGACGACCGAGCCTCTCCACTCCAACGTGCCCGACGCCCTCGATCCCCCCGTCGGCCACGACCACCTCATCAGCTCCAGATCCAGGACATGCTCCACCGCCATTGAGTTACATTTCCATGTGACATAGCTGAGGGAGACCTCTCGGCCATACTCGTCAACCCCATGCTTGACATTTTGGAGAGTGGTATACCATCTACTCGGAGCTGACGTTGCTCCCATGTTTTTATGTTCTTAGTTTTCCATTATGAGTTTCCATGGACAGTTTTGTATCACCCCAGTGAGATAGCTATATTTATGTTTTCATTCTGTTTTATTTTCCATTCCATGATGAGATATGCCATGGACATTATTGTACCACTTTAGTCTCATAGGCCCGTTGGGTCTTTAGTAGACGCTTAATATATCTTTCTTTCTTTCTTTCGTCGACTCTATTCTCTCTCTTTGACACTCTCTCTCTCTCTCTCTCTCCGTACCTTGATTGAAGATCCACACACATGGCACACATGCAAAGAGCCTCTACCATATCCCTCAGCAGCCGCTCATACCACAGCCACAGGAGTCCCGCCCTACCACCTCTACTTTCTTTACCGCCTCGATGGTAGAGAGAGCTATCTGTCGGTTACAGCATGGGAGATTGGCTGACCACACAGGTATACAGAGTGAGCATCTTATTTATGCAGCTGACACACTGGGACCCTTTGTTGCTCACCTCTTTAATAGGGCACTAGTGGAGGGCCTACCAGCTGAGTGGACTATGCACACCATCGTGCCTCTCCACAAAGCGGTAGACATGCTAGACCCCAGCAACTACAGGACTATCATGATTGGTCATAGATTGGCCAAACTTTATAGCGCAGTGCTCAAGGCAGAGTTGAGCTCATATGGAGAGAAGGAGGGACTGCGAGCACTAGGGCAGGCTGGATTCCGACGAGCTTTCTCCACTATTGACCATATATTCACTTTGAGATGTCTGATTGACCAGGCTAGGGCGCGGGAGAAGAGATTATACTGCTGCTTTGTGGATTTCTGCAAAGCATTTGACACGGTGCCATGAGAGAGACTCTTCCAATGCCTACAGTCATTGGGGATTCCATCAGAGATGATTTGGGGCATCTATGCTTTATACGAGCAGGTCCTCGGACGCACACGATGCCCCGGGGGGCTATCTGATGTTATTGCTAGCACCATAGGTGTGAAGCAACGATACCCACTCTCTCCTACACTATTTGGGCTATACATTGATGAGGTGGCTGACTTCATTGGTCACGGTGGTGGGGACGGGGTAGACATCTCAGGTACCATAGTCCACATTATGCTATATGCAGATGATATTATTCTGGTCTTTAAGTCACGGATGGGACTACACCACCATCTCCATGCACTCGATGACTTCTGCACACAGAGGGGGCTTACAGTGAATCTTGGGAAAACCAAGGTCATGATTTTCCACACCTCAAGGCCAGTTCGACGACAGGCCATCTTCACACTAGCAGGAGGACTGGTAGAGGTGGTAGACTCATATGTGTACCTGGGGATTACATTTACGACTCTGCCAGGAAGATTTACTATGGCACAGGCAGCCAAGGATAGACTCACACGAGGGTATGCAGCTCTGGCCATGCTAGAGAGGGAGTGTTACTAGGCACACTTCTAGGAGCCCCGCACGAAGGGGTGGTTGTTTGACACACTAGTCACCCCTACTTTGATGTATGCTATAGCAGTATGGGCACCTGGGCTCGCCACCTCCACATGGTCTCAGATAGAGAGGCCTTAGATTCTCATGCTCTCACGGATGATCCGCAGCAAACCCTCCGTCCCACATGACATTGTTCGGACGGAGTTTGCTGCACCTCCTATGCTAGTAGAGGCCCTCTTCCAGACGATCTGCTTCATACAGAGGATCAGAGATATGCCATCAGATCGACTCTCACATAGAGCTTTAGAGGCGTCCAAGCAGCTTGTAGAGAGTGGAGATAAGAGATGATGGTATTCACAGATGATACAGTGGCTCACTCAACATGGTCTCGACATAGATCACCTGCCACCTTTCCAGTATGATATACATGCACCACACATCCAGCTCTTTCACAGTGAGGAACAGAGTCCTTCGGCAGGATTTATGGCAGCGATACACTCAAGAGACTTGGATTACACCTAGTTAGCCTCTACCGCCGAAGATGCTATACTACAGAGTTCAGTTTATGCGTATCTCAGCGGATGGATTCATACAGCGACCCGGATATATGGATGTGTACATGCCTCACAGTGCCCGAGTGGCGATTGGCCAGCTCAGAGTGTCATCACACCAGCTTGAGATTGAGGCAGGTAGGGCATCACGGATCCCCAGAGCAGAGAGGATATGCAGACTATGCCTGGAGGAGGTTGAGAGTGAGGAGCATTATGTATGCAGATGGAGAGCATATAGTGTCATTAGAGAGAGAGACACCACCATCTTCAGTGGACATCCCTCACTCCGCCAGATCATGGAGTCCGCAAACCAGCGCAGATTTGTCTAGTTCTTGTTAGAGACACAGTGCCATAGAGAGACATTGATACAGACTCATACCACAGGGAGAGGTGGGCGACAGCTCCAGCTCACTGATTTCTTCCAGAGATCTATCCCAGTGCCTACCTTGACACAGGAGGGGGTTACACTTCAGCTCGCTACGGACCTCTGAGCCAGACGGAGACCGAGAGCACCAGGCTACCAGACTCCCAGACTACATCAGAGGGAGATCACAGAGATACGGGCTCGACATCAGCACCATATCCAGGAGCGGCTAGCTCACTTACACTCACCTAGAGATTATGCTCCGAGGTATTTTTGCCTCGCCATTGCCTATGTATCACATATTACACCCCCATTATGGTACTCGTTGGAGCTAGACAGATCTGCATTGCATTCTTGTATACCCTACGCATATAGGTTGCATACTGAGCCTCTAGCAGTAGTGCTCCATCCATCACCCCCCCCCCCACTAGCTCAATACTTTCATACTTTATTTCATGTTCATTTTGTCCTTTTGTTTCTGGACATCCAGAAGACATTAATAGTTGTACATTGATTTGTCTCATAGGTCGAGTTCGGCCTCTAGTAGATGTTAATACAGCTTTCTTTCTTTCTTTCTTTCTTCAGACAGACAGGCCTCTCTTCTCTCTCTTCAACTCATGCTTCATATTTCTGCCTCTCTGTCACTGTTCGCCTGCATCTGTTCCGTTTTGCTCTACGCCGCCTGCCTGCGCCTCTCTGTCACTGTTCCGTTTTGCTCTGCGCCCTTTTCTCTGCGCCGCGTGCCTGCGCCTCTCTGTCACTGTTCCGTTTTGCTCTGCGCCGCCTGCCTCCTGCGCCTCTCTGTCACTGTTCCGTTTTGCTCTGCTGCCTGCGCCTCTCTGTCACTGTTCGCCTGCATCTGTTCCGTTTTGCTCTGCGCCCTTTTCCCCACCCACCCTTGCTCAGGCCCCCAAGGCAGCAACATAATGGGGACTTGAATTTCATCCATTTCTTCTCTCTCTCCCACATATTTACCTGCTCCTTTCAAACATTCCCTCCCTCTACAATGGGAGGGTCTGTAGATGACAAAATCAGCCAGCTTGATCATATCCTTAGGGATCTTATTAAGGACCAGAAGAAGACACTGGACAGCACCATCACCGCCATCAAGAAGGACTTATTGACGCGCATGGGGAAGCTGGAGGCCGAAGCCAAAATATGGAAGGAAGAGAAGCTTACCATGCAAGAGGAGTGGGAGAAGGAAAAGCTCGCCATGTAGGAGGAAATCAACCTTTTGAAGGGCGAAGTGGCATCCTTACGTGATCGTCCACGGGAGGAAGGAGAGACTCTTGAGGTGGACAAAGAGGCAATCAAAGAAGAGATCACCAAAACCCTCACCCACACAATCGAGGGGAAAATGGAGGCGGCCCGCGAAGGATGGGTAGAAGTGATGAAGAAGAACATCAAAAAGGAGGTGCAAGAAGATGTACAAGTGATGAAGAAGAACATCAAGAAGGAGGTACAAGAAGATGTACACATGATGCGGTCTACTCTTGATGAAGAGAAGATGCGACGGATCCGGCACCTCAACATCCGAGTCACAGGGATACCAGAGAGCACTACCTCCACGCACGAGATTGACGGGCGGAACCTATGTACCAAGGTAGGACTAAAGGAGGATGAGCCGCTCCCATTCACTAGAGTATGGAGGACAACCGCTATCTTGAGGAGCTTGCCATGGGATCCCATCTACTTCGATGATGACCTCACATGGATGCAACTGGAGCACAGAAGATTATGCATGCCGAAGATCAAGGCGGCAGGCAAAGAAGGGAAGAAGGCACATTATAGGGATGGTCACATCTACATTGATGGGAAGAGGGTCGAATAGCGCCATCTGGCCTATGAGACACGGAGGAAACAACATGAAGACAAAGAGATACACATAGCAATCTGGAACTGTAATGGAGTCCTATGGACACATCCAGGGAGACTTGAGGAGGTGATGGAGGGCCGAGATATCATCTTGATGACAGAGACACATGTTACCACGGGTTGAGGGTTATCAGTGGGAGTCAGCTCACCGACAAGGGATGAGACAGGCCACCTCCCGAGGTTCAGGAGGTATTGCAGTGCTTTTCAGGCATGGGTTACATGAGCATGTTCGAGTCGTAGCACGAGACTCGGAGGCGAGATACATGTGGATTAGCTTACGCCTCTCGGAGACCAGATGGATTTATATCGCCCTTTGCTATTTTCCTCCGAAGGGGTCGCGGTTTGCCACCACCGAGGAGCCGGGTGGAGGAGAGGCTAGTGAGTCTCGATACTCTGTCTTATCTGAGGAGATCTTACACTATTCGACACTGGGAGAAGTCTTCTTGATGGGGGACTTCAATGCACGGACTCAAAGCAGGCAGTGCGAGATCTCTGACTTTGAGGATCCCCTGAGACTAGAGCCGCTAGCTACAGAGGATACAGGGACCACTCGGATCTCCGCTGATGGAGGAGCTGACAGCACTGGATATGGGCAACATTTGCTGGAGCTTGGGGCCCGACACCATCTCGTTATTTATAACGGGATGACTCAGTGGCCAGATTCAGGTGGGTTGACTTGCTTTCCAGTGGGAGGCGGTAGTAGTACAGTGGATTATGTGATGGGATCCCTGGAGGCAGCAGATATGGTGTCTCACTTCACCGTACCACCATGCCCCATTGGGGCGGATCATACATACCTATCCCTCACTTTCAGGAGCTTATCGGAGACCCACCCACCCATCATACAGCCACCACGCACTATTTTTCACTTCACTCAGGACCTAGCCGAGGTGTACGACTATCATGTTCATGATCAGCTATTTGCCTTAGATCCATCGGCACCCATGGCCATGCTTACCTCCCAGCTCTCACATGTACTGCACTCCGCAGCCCGCGAGGAGTTTCCCATACCACATACAGACAGGACGGCCACCTACATCTGGGAGCATGCCCCAGAACTGATGGTATGATGATGAATGCAGAAACCTTTACCGCAGTCTCCGAGTGCAGAGGGCTCGCGGGGAGATCACCCGGAGGCAGGCAGGCAGGAGGATGCACACTCTCACCCGCCGTAAGCGGCGAGCTTATGAGGAGGCTCAGTACTGGGACACACATCACATGCTCATGAGCAGAGATGCTGCTGCTGCTTGGAGGAGACTCAGAGAGCCCCGTCCTCCCACACCTATTGCCGATCCTCAGACTTGGCATACATATGCAGAGAGACTTTATGATGTGCCTGCACAACCCCCTATACCACAGCCCACAGAGCCATGCCCCACAGTCTCCACCTTCTTCACCCCACCTATGGTTAGGAGGGCCATATGCCGACTCCAACATGGACGGGCGACAGATCATACAGGATTACAGGGAGAGCATCTCATCTATGCTATTGATACATTGGCACCATTTCTTGCTCATCTCTTCAGCAGAGCTCTGTCAGAGGGGTTTCCGGCTGAGTGGACGATGCACACTATTGTGCCGATCCATAAAGCGGGAGATGTACTAGACCTCGGGAACTACAGGACCATCATGATTGGCCATATATTGGCCAAACTATACGGGGCAGTTTTGGAGGCAGAGCTGAGCACTCATGTAGAGGTTGGGGGATTGAGAGCAGCAGGCCAGGTAGGCTTCCGTCGAGCCTTCTCGACCATCGACCACATTTTTACATTGAGGTGCCTGATTGATCAGGTCAAGGCACGGAGGCAACGGCTTTATTGTTGCTTTGTGGATTTCAGCAAGGCATTCGATACTGTGCCCAGAGAGCGCCTCTTTCGGCGACTACAGACACTAGGCATACCTTCAGACATGATGTGGGGCATATACAGGCTATATGAGCAGGTCTTTGGGAGAGTCCGATGCCCAGGAGGCTTGTCCGACACAGTTGCTAGCACCATTGGTGTGAAGCAGGGGTGCCCGCTCTCCCCCACGCTCTTTGGGCTCTATATTGATGAGGTGGTCGATCACATCACACAGGGAGGAGGCTCTGGGGTTGAGCTATCAGGTATTACTGTCCATGTTATGCTTTATGCTGATGACATCGTCTTGGTATCCGACACGCAGGTTGGGCTTCAAAGACACCTTGTGGCTCTTGATGACTTCTGCGCACAGCAGGGGCTCACAGTGAACCTTGGGAAAACCAAGGTTATGATCTTCCACACTTCACCCGCAGTCAGGAGCCACACTACTCTCACATTAGCAGGAGGGCGGGTCGAGGTGGTGAGCTCCTATGTTTACCTTGGCATCACATTTACTAGCTCAGCTGGACGCTTCTCCATGGCTCAGGCAGTCCGAGACAGAGTGACCCGGGGGTATGCAGCTCTTGCTGGCCTTGAGCGTCAGTGTCATCATGCACATTTTCAGGAACCCCGCACGAAGGGGTGGCTCTTTGATACATTAGTGACACCAGCCTTGATGTATGCAGCAGCGGTTTGGGCACCAGGGCTTGCAGCCTCCACATGGGTACAGTTGGAGAGACCACAGATCTTGATGCTCTCGAGGATGATACGCAGCAAACCATCCGTCCCGCACGACATTGTTCGAGCTGAGTTTGCTGCACCACCTATGGCAGTGGAGGCATTGTTCCAGACGATCTCCTTTATATACAGATGAGGGAGATGCCCATGGAGAGATTATCCCGCCGAGCTTTTGAGGCATCCAGACAGCTGGCCGAGGCTGGACACACTGGATCTTGGTATGCACATATGCTTCTCACATCATGGTATAGACATTGAGCGGTTGCCACCTTTTCAGTATGATCAGTCTGCTCCACGGGGTTACCTCTCTCTCAATGAGAGGAACAGAGTGATGAGACAGGACATATGGCAGCACTACATACAGGAGACATGGACAGCACCAGAGAGCCCACTACCACCGAAGATGCTGTATTACAGAGACCACTTTATGAGCATCTCAGGGGATGGGTTTATACATCGACCGCGGTACATGGATGTATACATGCCACACAGCTCTCGTGTTGCTATTGGACAGCTACGAGTCTCATCACATCAGCTAGAGATAGAGGCTGGGAGAGCGGCACGGGTTCCTAGAGCTGAGCGGATATGCAGATTGTGCCGCGAGGAGGTGGAGACTGAGGATCACTTTGTATGTAGATGTAGAGCCCACCAGGGGGTCAGAGATAGATATGCAGGATTGTTTGAGGAGCACTCTTCACTACATCAGTTGATGGAGGCCTCGGACCAGCGACAGCTTGGCAGACTACTACTAGAGCTTCATAGTTCTCGAGAGACACTCCTCCAGACACCCGCTCCCACTAGGGGTGGGAGACAGTCCCAGCTCACAGATTTCTTCCAGAGAGCTATGCCAGTGCTAGCTGATGTACCACGTGGGGTGACCACACAGAGAGCAGAGGAATTGAGAGCCAGGAGGAGACCTAGACAGACTGGACATAGAGCACCCCGACTCCGTCACCGAGAGAGAGCAGCTATCCGAATGAGACACCAGATGGAGACACAGGAGAGGCTAGCTCGCTTTCATTCAGACTCAGGGTACATGTTCATGCCATTCACAGCCTCAGCATCGGCGATGTATGATATCTTATATCCCTCTTATGGCACTGGATGGAGTTAGACATAGATCTGCATAGCATGCTTGTACTACCCCTTCAGCATATAGAGATGCATCTTGCCTTAGCACTCCATCCACATCCCCACCCCCCTTATATTGTTTGTATATGGGCTCTACCGATCCATGATGATTCACAGTTGTATCCAGACACATGCACACTTTTTCTTTTGTTTCTTTTCTTCCGATGACCGGAAGAACACAGTTGTATTATTTTGTCTCATAGGCCGACTTTGGCCTCTCGTAGACGTTAATATATCTTTCTCTCTCTCTCTCTCTCTCTCTCTCTCTCTCTCTCTCTCTCGGACAGTCTCTCTTCTCTCTTTGGACAGAGTCGACTCTCTCTCTCTTTGTCATGTGCACAGTGTGTATCCACCGTATGCTACATACACACAAGACTAGCTTCGAGGTTGGGGAAGCTTGGAGCTAGGCAGGCTGATTGGCGAGCTGAGTTAGGGATAGACTAACGGACGGGCACCCAAGTATGGACGGGCGGGCGCCCAAGTGTGGATGCCCGATGACCGGCCAAGAGCCTATAAAAGGGTGGCCAAGGTTAGTCATTAGTGATATAGAGTCTCGTGTGTCTTTGTGAGAGCTCTATGGTTAGGAGCCTGGATCTAGTGCAGACGTGCACTTGCTTCATGCAGCTGAGGCCGATAGTAGTCTCGAGGCCTGCGAGGGTAGCTTCGTGGCGGTATGGGACGTCACGAGGTAGAGATTGGTTGGTACGTCCATCTAGTTAGCTCAGCTCGTGGCTCGGTGGGGACAACCAAGTCTTGTGGGCTTGCCCACGGTTGTCAAGGTTGGGAGGTGAGTGAGGGCTAGCAGCGCTACTGTGCTGACTTGCTTCTGTGCTGTACACAGGCGCACTTCCACTCACTGCGTGTTCCGCCTTGTGCCCCTGCTTACGTGCTGTACACTGGCGTACTTCCACTGTGTGTTTCGCCTTCCCTTTGCTCAGGTCCCCAAGGCAGCAACTAGGGAAATAACACAATGAACCTACAGGAGCTGGAGGCATACATCAAGATAGTGGAGGACAACACCAAGAAATTACTGGGCGAACAAAAGAAGGTGCTGGACAGGGTCTTGAACCAACATGAAAAACAGTTGGAAGGCCTCCGCAAGGAGATACAAGGAAAGAACAACAGGATTGAAGAACTGACAGCCCAAGTGAACCAGCAGGAAGGGGTGATTCAGATGTTGAAAGAGACCCAGCTGCAACAAACAGGAATGCCAGAAGCTGCCCCAATGATAGGGGAACTCCGGGCAGAAATGGAAGCCCTAAAGGCTACGGTCAAGGACCACAGTGGAGGAAGGGGAACTGAATATTTAGGAGGGTTTAAGGACTGACTTGGAGCAGTTGAAAGCTGCGGGAAGAACTGCAAACCACGAAGAAAGATTGGGTGGAGGTGGTGAAGAAGCACAAACCCCTGCAGAGCATCATATAGGAGACTCTCGAGGAGGAGAAACACAGGAAGGATAGGGCCCTCCATGTGTGAGTACGGGGGCTACAAGCGGGGGCACATGGAGGGCAGGAAAGGATATGACACGAGAGCGACCCCTCATCATTAGATTCCCTGATGCCACCAGTAGACATGTCTTCTTAGACAAGCGGGCTGCCCTCAAGGGCACATAGGTGTACATGGGAGATGATCTCACTCCAGCACAAGTGGCACACTGGTGTGAGGCGATGGTGATTGTTCATGAGGCCCGCAGAGCAGGCAAGTGGGCTATCTACAGAGATGGTAGAGTCATTATCAGTGAGCGCCGCCCCAAATAGGGACGCGGGGTCTATGAGACCAAATACCTGGGGTTGGCAGTATGGAACTGCAATGGCATGCTGTGGTCGAATTGAGCGAGATTCTCACAGGCAGGGATGTCATTTTTTTTTTACAGAGACTCATCAGAGCCCTGAGAGGGGCTTACCATACATAGCTCGGTATGAGTGGGAGTCAGCTTTTTGAGGTGAGACCCGCACATCAGGAGGAGTACGTGGCTCTGGGGGGGTAGCTGTCCTTTTTAGATCCCATCTCCGACAGATTCTTAGCATCGTCCGGAAGGACGAGGATGCACGATATCTTTGGGTGCGGCTACAGCTTAGAAGTGACAGAGTCATCCACATTGCTGTGTGTTATTTTGCACCACGCCACTCCCCTTACACCGCACAACATGACCAGTCACCATACTTACCATTATATGAGGATATCATGGAGTTCTCACAGTTGGGGAAGTCCTCCTACTCGGGGATTTTAACGCCAAGACGGGAAGTCAGCAGATCCCACTTCTCGATCTAGACGACGGTGATGGATGATGGGTGAGTTGTGGAACACCTCGATTAAGAGGGGGTGTTGAGAGATGTAATCGCGGTGTTCTGTGCATGTGGGAAAGCACCCTAAAGGTGCAAGATATTGTGGCAAGATAGGAATGCCACGTGTAATATTGAATGGTGTGTGAGTGTTGACCAAAAGAGTGGAAAAGGGAGTGCCACATGGATGATGATGTGTAAAGTGGGATAAGGCTAGAGGGCCTATATCATTGTATGGTTCATTGTGATATGCAATAGAATAGAATTGAGTGTTGAGTGTGCAATCTCTCTCTCTCTTATGGAGTTTTTAGTGTGGCATAACCCACCTTAATTATGTTGCTTAATCATTGTCTATCACCGTGATCAATCCCATTTTTGCATTGTTAACAATCCATACCTCATGCTTAAGACGGGAGCGTGTGGCCCGACATTCGTCATCATACCAACAGTTCTGGGGCATGGAACCGCAAGGTGGCTTGGTGGTAGACCGCCGCGTGCAGATGAAAGAAGCTTGTGGCGGATGTGTGGAGTATGGTGGTGAGTTGTGTTGTGAGGGTGGATAGGGGGACAGCATCCTGGAGTTGGCGGTAGATGTGGTTGGAGTAAACAAGGTCAAGCTCGTGATCAAAGAGGACTTGAGTGTAATGTGAGATGGGGGGAGGTGGTGGAGGGACGGGTGGTGTGCAGGTAAGAGTGAAAGAGAGGTAGGCATGGTCAGCTTCAAAAGAGGGTGGCTGAATGGAGAAGTCCGAGATAAGGTGCGCCAAAGCCGGAGATCCCATAAGGTAGTCCACAGTGCTAGTACCTCCTGAGCGAGGGAAGGAGGTGAGGGCGCCAGAGGAGGGCCATCGGGACATCCCGTTATAGATAACGAGACCATGTGCAGCTCCTAGCTCTAAGAAATATCTCTCGGACACTGTGACCTCCTCATGGTCCCGTGATGATCGCTGTAGCCTTGTGTCAGTGATGTCCAGCTCCTGTAGTCTGATAGGCATATCAATGTAGCATTGCACAAACGCAATTGCTACCTCTCAACATCTATTCTATTGCATATCACAATGAACCATACAATGATATAGGCCTAGTCTTATCCCACTTTACACATCATCAACCATGTGGCACTCTCTTTTCCACTCTTTTGGTCAACTCACATACCATTCAATATTACATGTGGCATTCCTATCTTGCCGCAATATCTTTTACCTTTAGGGTGCTTTCCCACATACACAGAACACCGCGATTACATCTCTCAACACCCCCTCTTAATCGAGGTGTTCCACAACTCACCCATCATCCATCATCCATATCAATGTAGCATTGCACAAACGCAATCGCTACCTCTCAACACTCCCCCTATGTGTGCACGTGTCTACTATCTTAGACACCAAGTCCATTTTGAGCCGACTCGCTCACAGCAGAACCACTGAGTCCAATTTGAACGTAGGAGTTCGGGTGGGAACCAACCCATGTGCATGCACCTCACACGTGCATCGCTCATGCACACATCACAACAACCATTTTGAGCTTCTCGGTGAGCTCGGGCAGGGCAACCCTCATACCAATGGGTGATTACAAAAAAAAATCCTCGTTTTGAGCTTCAAGCTCGGGTACGGTTACCCTCATATACATGGGTGAAACAAATACAATACATTTTGGTCAAAGCTAGGCGGCGGCAAACCCAAACAAGTGTGTGATCAAAATTTTATATGCGTGCAAGCACATGAAACCCTTTAAAATCATCTTAACATCATATCTATTCAAAGATATGTGTGAATGGAGACTTAATAAAGACATGTGGTTGGGTGTGAAGAGACTTTTATACCTTAGGGTTTGAACCCTATCTTATCTTTTTGAAACAATAGCATGAGAGCCACCCGTTCTTACTGTTGTGGAGTAATTGCATTCTCTGCACTCTTGCTATTGCTTGCATCCAGTGTTATCCTGCTTCTCTGTGCGCACCTTCGCAATGGTTTTAGGATTCAAGTTTGCGTCCAGCGGGGAGACTTTTGACCAATCCCGTCCCTTAATATCCTTGGACTGCAATACCTCCAAGGGCACGTCCTTAGTTGCACACCACTACTCCATCTACACGGCCACCAAGTGCCGATTCACAACACTTTTTCTCGTGTTTTACAGTTCAATCTGCCAGGAGTCCCTGCCACTTTCTCTCGAGTAATCCACTAAACATGTATGACCCACTTGCATTTGTGTACTTGCATAATTTTTCATTCTCTACCTTTTGTAGATGCCTTTGACTACCTTCTTTAGTGGAATTGTTGCATCTTGCGTTGCTCCAATCTCTTTTTTTGACGACTACTGGTTGGGCAGCAGCTCTCTCTGCAACCACCGCTAACCAGCTCTTCTTTGAGCTTTATGCTGCTCAGATTCACCATACCTAAGCTTCAATTGCTTTACTTGCTCTGCGCAGGCTGTGCTAGAGTGGAAGCCTTGGCTTCCTCTGTTGTTGCTTGTTTCTTGGCCTCTACTCTAGGCTGGGTGGCCACCTCCACAAGAGCTCGTGCCTCAGCTGAGAAGCTTTGCGTGGCACCTCCACAGCATGCTCAAACTCCTCCGTAACTCAGTAATGCTGCCGCCTCTACTTCTCTGCACCTGAGCTTACTCTCGTGCCTATAAACTTTCATTTTTCTTGCCGCCGCTGCAACTATTTTTGCAGGGTTGATGACACCATTGCTTCCTTTTCATTCATTTGTTGCAAGTCTCTTTGCCTTCACAACCTCTTTTTTGAGGTTCTTTTGACTATTAACATGGTTATATTGAGCTCCCCTTGCAGCTCCCTTCTAGTTGCAATCTTGTCTTTCCATTTAACCTTACTCTTGAGGTCTACATGGCCATTAAGATGACCACCGTGAGCTCCCAAATGAACTCCATAACCTTGCATGCTCTCCTCATTGCATGCTGAACCTTCAAGGGTGCTTTTTTCATTTGAGGTTTCATAACCATGAAACCAGGGTGCAAAACATGTGGAAACTGCCAAGGTTTCCATCCCCTTCTTTGCTCTCCTTCATTGAGCAAGCTACGAGCCATGCCATTTTCTTGACAAGCTCCAACATGAGCTGCAAATCAGCCCATTATAGCTTGCCACCAAGTTGACTAGCTTGCACCTCTTACACTCTTTGCCCAAATGCAAAGAACCATGGGATCTTCTCATCCCACAAATCAACAACCCTTCTTCCATGCTCAATAACAAAAACTTGAGGCGAAATCACACTTTTACCTTCACAAAACTTTGTTGGCAGCTTCTTGATGACAGAAATCTCCATCTCCAACTCCATTTGTATCTTCCCTTGATGCAAATCTTCTCTTTGTTGCAAAACTCCATTTGCAACTCTCTTGGGCAGCTTCTTTGATGTTTGATGAAGATTCCATAGTCTTCATAATGTTGAAATCTTGATTTTCAGCTTCCATGATGATGAGCAGGCTTTCCATGTTGCAAAACTCCCATTTGCAAAACTGTCTTGGGCAGCTTTTATGCAACCTCCTTGTTGCAAATCTCCTCTTAAACTTGAGAATAGCATCTCCAAATCTCTCTCAAATCCTCACAAATGCAAATCCAAATGATAATATGAGTGTGCATAATTTTTTTTAAATAATAACTGAAAATAATGCGTAATCAAAGAACTCATAACCAAGAAATCTATACATAAGTAGTCACCATGACCAAGAGCCCACCCAAGCTCTAAGCTCTGATACCATGTTAACAATGCAAAAATGGGATTGATCACGGTGATAGACAATGATTAAGCAACATAATTAAGGTGGGTTATACCACACTAAAAACTCCATAAGAGAGAGAGAGATTGCACACTCAACACTCAATTCTATTCTATTGCATATCACAATGAACCATACAATGATATAAGCCCTCTAGCCTTATCCCACTTTACACATCATCATCCATGTGGCACTCCCTTTTCCACTCTTTTGGTCAACACTCACACACCATTCAATATTACATGTGGCATTCCTATCTTGCCACAATATCTTGCACCTTTAGGGTGCTTTCCCACATACACAGAACACCGCGATTACATCTCTCAACATGGATTGGGCAAATCACGAAGCGCCAAGCGCAACGGATTTCTCAGCGGCTCACCCGATGCAAGAAATGGGAGTTCTATGCTCGGAAAGAGGATGAGTTATACTGACTTTTCTTAGGGCCGAACTGCAAAGAGGCATGGAGAAAACTCCGAGAACATCGCCCTCCCACACCTCACCTGCCCAGACACATGGCACTCCTATGCACGCTCCCTCTATTATATCCCCCGTCAGCCACCCCTAACCCCACCACCAGACCCCTGCCCCACCACCTCCACCACCTTCACAAAGGGCATGGTCCTCAAGGCCATTCGTAGACTACGCAATGGGCGAGCCCAAGATCATGAGGGACTCACTGCCGAGTACATCTCGCATGCCCATGATACCCTAGCGTCCCTACTAGCCTACATGTTCAATAGAGCCCTTTGTGAGGGATTTCCATCCTCTTGGTCCACCAACACCATGACCCCCATCCTCAAAGCCGGAGATCCACTTGATCCTAATAACTACAGGACAATCATGATTGGCCACACATTGGCTAAACTCTATGGATCAGTTCTAGAGGTGGAGCTCAGTTCATTTGTAGAGAGCCAGGGATGTAGAGCCTCAGGATAGGCTGGCTTTCAGAGGAGCTACTCTACCATCATCGAGGAGGGTAGAGCAGGACACCAGAGGATTTACTGCTGCTTTGTGGATTTCCGCAAAGCTTTTGATACTGTACCCCGAGCCCGCCTCTTACACCGTCTACAGGAGATCGGAGTCCCATCTGACATGGTTTGGAGCATCATTGCCCTCTATGAGTCCGGATGAGTGAGAGCTCCAGGAGGTACATCACACGAGATTTCCAGCACCTTTGGGGTGAAACAGGGCTGCCTTCTATCACCCACTCTTTTCGGCCTCTACATTGATGAGATCTCGAGCTTCATTGATGGATTAGGTGGGGCTGGTCCCACACTGGCAAGCATATTGATCCCCATACTACTTTATGCAGATGACATCGTCCTCCTCTTAGACTCAGCCGAAGGGCTTCAGAGACAGTTGGATGCCTTACATGACTTTTGCACTCAGCGGGACCTCTCTGTTAACCTTGGTAAAACCAAGGTAATGGTCTTCAATACCTCTCACCCCGTCACATCCAGATTGAGCTTCACATATAGAGGGGATCCTGTGGAGATTGTCTCATCCATGTCTACCTTGGTGTCACTTTGAGTGGGCCACGCTTTACCATGCTTCCCGCAGCACATGCTACAGTGACGCGGGGATATGCAGCCTTGCGCTTACTTGAGCAGCAGTGCTTCCAGGCACATTTCCAGGAGCCCAGGATGAAGGGCTGGCTTTTTGACACCCTCGTCACACCAGCCTTGATGTATGGAGCAGCTTTTTGGGGGCCAGATTTATCCGATGAGGATTGGTAGCGAGTTGAGAGGCCCCAGGTCATGATGTTCTTCCGTATGATCCGCATCAAACCATCAGTCCCACACACATTTATCAGGCAGAGTTTGCTGCAGCCGCGATGGTAGTGGAGGCACTCTTCCAGACAGTCACGTACCTTCAACGCATCAGTCACATGGATCCCCACAGGTACCCGAGGCTTGCCCTGGAGTCCTCTAGACAGCTAGCACTTAGTTTCCAGGTCACCAGACCAGCCAATGGAAGTGACCCCCATGGGCCTAGTGGAAGGAGTGGCACTAGTGATCAAAGCACCACCTTCTTGCTGGATTTTGTGGTAATTTGTTTGCCTGAGGTCAAGGGAGCCTAATCACTACTGATTGGGCGACCGTGGCTCAGGAACACAGGAGTCTAACTGGTTGGGGATCGAACCGGTTGTGCGATTGGGGACATCTCAGGTAACCCGGGAACTGGACACACCACCAATGGACCACTATGCAATAGTGGGCTTGGGGGAGCCCGCCATGAACCGTTCATAGAGGAAGGAAGTTCACAAAACCCCATAGGCCTGGAGAAGTGTGATCCCAGCCTCTCACTACTCTTCTTAGACCACGAACAAGGAAGCCCCAGCCACACCCTGTCAAGATGCCCCCCAAAGGATTCCCCTGTTCCAATGGTCGGTAGCCATCCTCCCGGATGATTGAGCCAAGACAACTTGTCACCCAATAAGGAACCCACATCTAAAATTCGGCTGTGCAATGCTTCTGCCACTTACCAGAGGATAGTTACTGTAAAGTAGTGGATTAATGAGCCCTAATCTTCTGATTAAATAACCATACGGAAGAAAAGTTCCCCCTCACCCTTGGGACTGTGAGGCAGTGTCCTCCACCATTCACACTCAGGCAGTTGCTGAATGAAGAATGCCATGCTGTATGAAGCGTATAGGGAGAAAGATGGCGAGGAAAAATGGTTTACGCACGGTGCATGAGGGAAGATGGGAGGCATGAATGCAGGATGGCAGTCACAATATGAAAGGATAACTTGCATTGGGTGAGGCTGGGGCAGAAAGGGAGGGGCCGACAATGGAAGGAAAAACACAGGGGTGAGGTGGGTGGAGAAGGGGGAAGACAGGATGGGCAAGAAAAGGTTGCCCAAGCAAGAAGGCCGACAAGCGAAAGAAAGCGGATAAGAAAGGCAAGACAGGGGTGGCAAGGAAACTGGCTGGGCAGCAGGCAGAAATCAGAGATGGGCTGGAGAAGAGTGCTGGAAAGGACGGATGATGCAGGGCAGCTAGAAAAAGAATGGTGGGGGTAGCAGGGAAATCACGCAGTTCAAGAAGGTTTTTTTTTGGGGAGGGGGGAGGGGAAAACATGTGAATAGGGAGGAGGGACGAGCAGCTTGGAGAACATGCAGAGGAGGGAATGTGGGGATGCTGGTGCATGCAGGGGGTGTAAATGGGTAGCAGGGGGCTCCTCTAGCTCCTGATTATTATGACTTCGTGTTTAATACAATTTTGCCAGTGAGCAAGAGAACCTCATCTTTGGCAACCATTTTCTCGGCTTCCTTGCTCCTTTCTTATATTTTTTGTGATAAGCTTTTTCTTAAGAGCAGTTGATGTCAACATTACTAGCCTTGTCTTCCTATTAGGGTAGTAAGTTTGCAGAGCCTTTGTTGAGGCTTCACACAGGAATTTCGATTTCGACATTTTCTTGGATGAATTAGGCATTTTTTTGTTTAGTGGCTGTAGCTGTTATTAATGTTAACAAATCTATTGGGTTTTTTTCCTTTGCTGATGCTGAGGAGCCAGTTTGGATAGACTTCACCTGGATACCTCGAGGAAATAATGCGAGGTACTTGGACTGCCAGGTTTATATAGAAATTCCTCAGCAATTTGCACCTGCCTTGAAGAGTATTGGGAAGAAAGTGCTTCATTGGAGCTCTATAAGACTAGCTTTGGCATCTAGAGTGGTGATGGTGAATTAGATGCTCCTTGCCGTGGCTTGGTACATAAGATTCTTGCTGGTGCTTTTCATAGTCATGTATAGGGCATTTCAGGAGATTGATTTGTTACTATGTATGGTCAGGGCTTGAAAGTTCTCATGACTCTAGGGTATGAGTTGCATGGGAGCCTATCACTTTACCCAAGCAAGGAGGATGGTTGGGGATAGTTGATACTGATAAGAAGACGGATCACCACAGTAGTGATGAGGTGAGGGGTTATCGTGCAAGAAGATAACAGGAGAGGCAGGAGGTAGGGCAGCTGATGGGTAGCTCACAGGGTAGTGAGCGCAGATCATAGGGAAGTAGGATAGTAGACACTGTCACAGAGCAGTGTGGGTGGAATGCAAGGGAAATGGCATAGGCAAGCAAAGAGAAGACAAGGGAGGGGAGGTGATGGTAAGAGCTTGCAGGAAAAAGCTGAACTTGGCCTTTGTTGCATGTCAGTTGTATCTCCAACTGGGTCAGTGACTTACACCAAAAATGCCTTTATCGTACAGACCACTTGTAGTTCACATTTTTGCATGGTTCTCTCACTAGTCTGTCTGGACTCTCAAGTCCATGTTTCTTTTTATCTGACGTAAGCTCTGAGGCATAATCAATCCTCTCTCTAGATACTTCTGAGGCCATGCTTTCTCCAAGTCTCTGCGTGTGGATGGGTGACATTTTTCCGTGAGTAGATCCTTCTGTAGTAGCAACTTGAGTGCTCACCCGAAGGCGGCTTGGTCTCCCATGAGGTCGAGTTTTATTTGGGCATAGGCTCACATTCACCTCTGTTAGTACTGACTACTGTTGTGGCTGAAACCCCCTCTACTGATGTAGCACTCTTCCCATGCCATTGCCACCCCACATTCAATGTTTTGATAAATGTTCCTTTGCTAACTGTTATTTACAATCTGGCAGTTTGCGTAAGTGGGTGCCCTGTAATCTGACATACACGACTTCTCGTCCCATAATTTAATGCTAATCCAAGGGGGCATAGTTTCAAAGATGTATGCAAATGGTAGGAGTTCAGAAAGTTGACATTGGCCTTAGTACACTTTTTTTCTCTCACGCATGCACTCTTGCAGGTGTGTGCATGCACACACAATTAGATAGATACATTCCTTTCATGCATGCATGCATACATACGCACGCACACTCACTCACTCACACAACCGCACATGCACACACAATGCATTCCTTCATGCATAATAAATACATATGCACACGCGCACACACACAACCGCACATGCACGTGCACGAGCGTGCGCACACATGCGCACTCACACACATTATAATGAGGTTACCTTGAAAAACACGAAAATGTAAGCCCTTTGGATGCATTCTACATCTCGAATGCTCATTTATTAATAAAAATCGTGGATTTAGGAATCCCACGATCAAGGATGATATTTTTTAGTACGGGTATGGGATGGTATGCATAGTACAGTAGAGAACACAGGGTTAAGTATGAGTAGTGTATGCAACTACAGGCAGGTATCCTTCTCTTTATGAGATTTGAGCTCCTTTGCTAAGCATTGATAAGGATTTGACAATTGTTTTGATTTTATAGCAATGCACGATTTACTTTCTGATTGTTTCCTAACTCGTCAATGCAGCCATTGGTAAACAACTCTTTTGCCTACGTGTGGACAATCTACCTGACATACATGGCAAGCTTGAAAAAGGTGTTCTCTTTTCCTCTTGTGGAGGCTAAGTAGCTATGGTTTGAGCAACCAACAAATCAAATACCTTGTTTGTAAGACCCATTATTGAGGGGGCGGGTGGCTGCGAGACTTACGAGAAGCGGGGAGATTTGTGATGGTTTGTTGGCACGATGGGATTAAGCAGCTCTTGCATTGTTGTGTTCTTCTATTTGAACAGAATCAATGTTGCCCTCATGACACAAGCCCCTGGTTTGAATCCTGTTGTTGAACTTACAGTAGAATTTTCCACCAATGCATATGTTACTCATATGCCATTTTTGTGTGCTCTCTTCTTTGTTTGCACTCATTAGATAACTTGATAAGTGTGTAGTTCTCGGGTCATAATAATATTTTTTAAAATGGTACCACCACCATCTCCAATTAACCTTATGAAATTGGGGGTTTTTATGGTATCACCAACAGCACTAATATTTGAAAGTTGTCATTTATCCTCCCTGCAGACTTAATTATTATTGTAGCGAGATGCTAATGTACTCAAGGCAATCAAGGAAATCGGGTCCAAAAAGCTAAAAAATATATTGGATTGGCCATTTGCAATTTTCCCTAAAAAATTATAAGTGAGCCACAGCACAAGAACACCAATTGATTGAAGGAATAACAAAGAGGGTGTGAGATTGGGGGGGGGAAAAAGGATTGCGGTTATGCTCGAGCATAATCTTGGACCAAATAAAGGCTTTAGAGGATCTGCTATTTGCCAGAATTTGGAGACAAATTTTGTACTTCTAATATTTTTGTAATGCAATCTAACTAAGTTACTAGATGGAGCATGGTAAGCTAAGGATTGATGTCCAAGTTTGCAAGCATGAATTTACACATCTCCATACAATCTCACCCACCACTCCACAAGGCATCATATCACCACAACAATCCACTTACCAGTGCACAATTTGGTAGATGTACTAAAAAATATGTAGTTAATGACCAATAAATATCTTGTTGAAAAAACACTCATCTCCAAGATTAGTTTACACTTACATGGTGCAACTGTGGTTTTTGCCATTTTGCTTGATTCTTTTATTCACATTGATTGTGGTATTTCTTCAAAAAAATTAAGAATATAAAAAGAGAAACTTACATTTATGGGGAATGTATTTTAAATAAAATACAATCTTAAATTCAGGAATGTATAAATATATATGGCAAAGCTATGAATCTACTTGTCATTCCCCCATGCATGTATATTATATAACAAGGGTATATTATAAAGTAAGACAACATTTAGACCTTCACGCTCTATGATTTAGGTTTTTTAAAGAGAATGAGAAAAAGTCTTGCATTTAGACCTTCACTCTCTATGATTAACCATTTTTAAATAGATGGGGATCAATTTCAAGTCTTGAATGGCAATTGTACATAGCTTTTGTTGTACCCGAAGTCACACAAATGTGGTTATGTTCTTACTCAAATCATTTAGAAAAGGCCTAATGAGTCTTTCTAATATGTCAAAACTGAAATTTGGAATTTTAAGATTTTAAGTGAAGCCTACCACTTCATAATAATGTCTTTTATGTGTGAGTTGTAACATATACATATCTCATGAATATAATTATTAAAATGTGGCGAGATTCCAAACAAAACTCTTTATGGAAAAAACTAAAAAATCTCACCATTTTATCTTGGAAGCTCAGCAAAAATTAATCCCCCTCATAATCCAGTAGAAGTACATGTAATCTAAGTTGCTTAACCATGGCTTCTCTTCATAAAGGGAGCCTTATAAAATATGAGCTAAATAAACCCATGACAAAATATAGCAAGAGTGGACATTGATATTCAACAACCCCCCCTCAATGAACACCTAAGATGAACTAGGTGCGAGGCCTAATGTTGAGTTGTTTTGTGGATGCCATTCGAGCTGGTGTGTGCCAAGAGCCTTGGTAAACACATTAGCACAATTCTTTATCATGGGGCAATAGACCATGTGGATCTCCTCACATATAATGTGCCCACACATAACATAATATTAAATCTCAATGTGTTGCTTGTGCGAACATGGAATAATGGACTCTTTGTAATAGCCATGTAACTTTGTGAAGTAATAACTTATTGAACATCTAGTGTTTGAATCACCATCCTTTTGTGCATCTAGGGTTTTTACAACAATATCTTCTTACCCTTAAGCTTGTATAACAATGGAAGCTTGTCTAGGTACAAAAAGTGGCCACCTCATGGTGGTAAGGCCTTGAAGAAGGACATTGCTTGCCTGTAATTTCAATAGTTAGGAACCCGCCATGTTTTTTTTAAAAGTGCTCTTGCTAAAGTTCTCATGTAGGTGAAAGGGTATTTGGTCATGTTTTCCTTATGGCTTGCTTATAGGTCCTTAGCACACCTAGAGGAACTTCAGGTCCTAACAAGATCAAGAAAGGTTGCAAGTTTGATAAAAAAATTTAGATAGCAAGATTTAGATAGGTTCCTAAAAAAACAAAACTTGATAATAGAAATTTGAAGTCACTACCTCACCATAGGATCATGCCACCCTTATTTTCAACAGCCCCGGTACCACAGGCACCTGTTAGAGGTGGGAGATCATTAGTACCATTACAACATGGTAAATTTGGCATGCTCATTGTAGCGAGGTCATAGAGGAGGGCACTACCATGCCGACCGTTGAGTCCATCCAGAGCATATGGATGGACAACATTCACATCCACCATGGCCAGTGGGAGAAGTTGTGAGGTGGCTCCGAGCGTATGTAAAAACGTCGAGAGGCTTCTCTATGGATCTGGACTAGCAGCCCTTTCCTTAGGGTTAGAGATAGTGAGGTCGCTTGGCATTACAGGTCACCTTTTTGGCTGTCCCCCGCCCATCTCTCCCAATTATATGAGATAAACTTCCTCCAAGGGTGGCCAGCCAAACGAGGAGGGGCCTATCTAATCCCATCTGTTTTTCTTGTCTCTCCCATGACTGAAAATGAGTCACGTACTTATGTTATTGAGGGCGAATTCATGTAATATTTTATATCTTCCCATGTGTAATTATGGATTCTTAAAAGAATTCATGAATATTCTTATTCCCAAGTTTTTAAATTATGAATTCTCCTAGACGGGTTTAGATTGGGATGCCTTTCTAAATCTAGGCGATCATAGCTTACTCTACACACGTGGGGGAATCCGTACATGCGTGGGAAGTATTGGTTACATTATCTTATTGATATGAAATTTTCCATGGATGTTTATTTTGAAATAATTTTTGAATATCGACAAATAATATTTGATTTTGTGATGACAAGCGCCATTAATTTATTCGGACACTATTCATGTTTATTGACATTGTATGTATGTTAATTGGGACATGTGAGCGCGTATTTTATTTTCAAGACATGTACACTTTTATAAGGTTCAAGGTTCACACCTATTTTTAAAAGAAGTCTAGCTTGCATGCTTAAGAAAGTTATTTTTCAAGCAAGCTACTTTGAAGAATATCATTCTTGAAGAAGTCGACATTTTTGTAAAAGTAAACTATTTTTGAACCCCAAAGGCCACCCATGAAATATATTTAAGTACACCAAGAGGAAGCATGGGCTCACTCGTGTGGGGACAGATTGGACCCAATATAGTGTATTAATTTATCTCCAATATTTTGTTAATTGCAATTACTTTTATGGGTTCATGTCAACATCCCAAAACAGCAGTATCAGAGTGAAGAGTCGATTGCAACTAATTGAAGCTGTGAAGAGCTACTGGGTTATGCTCGAGCATATTCTTGGACCCAATCATACACTCAATGGGGTACTTCATTTCCCTCTTAAAAAGTGTGGGGCTTAGTTGCAAACGTACAAGAAAGCCTTTACAAAGTTTGACATTTACTTGAAAAAAAAATCCTTCCAAGAAAAGGCTTTAGAGGATCTACTATTTGCCAAAATTTGGAGACGAATTTTGTACTTCTAACATATTTTTGTAATGCAATCTAAGTAAGCTAATAGATTTAGCATGGTAAGCTAAGGATTGATGTCCAAGTTTGCAAGCATGAATTTACACATCTCCATACAATCTCACCCACCACTCCACAAGGCATTATATCACCACAACAATCCACTTACCAGTGCACAATTTGGTAGATGTACTAAAAAATATGTAGTTAATGACTAAGAAAGTTCTCGTTGAAAAAACCCTCATCTCCAAGACAAGTTTACACTTACATGGTGTAAATGTGGTTTTGCCATTTTGCTTGGTTCTTTTATTCACATTGATTGTGCTATTTCTTAAACAAGTAAGAATGTAAAAAGAGAAACTTACATTTATGGGGAATGTATTTTAAATAAAATACAATCTTAATCAGGAATGTATAAACATATATGGTGAAGCTATGAAATCCACTTGTCATTCCCCCATTCATGTAGAAACTTACATTTGGGGAATGTATTTTAAATAAAATACAATCTTACTCAAGAATGTATAAACATATATGGCGAAGCTATGAATCCAATTGTCATTCCCCCATTCATGTATATTATATAACAAGGGTATATTATAAAGTAAAACAACATTTAGATCTTCACGCTCTTATGATTTAGGTTTTTTAAAGAGAGAAAGAGAAAAAGTCTTGGATTTATACCATCACTCTTTATGATTAACTTTTTTTTTAAAAGATGGGGATCAATTTCAAGTCTTGAATGGCAATTGTACATAGCTTTTGTTGTAACCGAAGTCACACAAATATGGTTATGTTCTTACTCAAATCATTCAGAAAAGGCCTAATGAGTCTTTCTAATATGTCAAAACTAAAAAATTCTACACATATAAAAAGACATTTGGAATTTTAAGATTTCAAGTGAAGCCTACCACTTCATAATAATGTCTTTTATCTGTGAGTTGTTAATCTCATTGTAGGATTAACAAAGATGCTCCTCCAATAATAAGTGGTATGTAATGGCACTCTAAAGTTGTACATTATGAGAGACTGGCCAACTTAGGCTTCAATTAGTAAGTTTTAGGTGCCCAAGTGTGAATAAGGGCCAGTTGTATAAAAGGCAAATTCTCAGAATGAAAGAAAATCCCCCCTTGTGCTATGAGAGATTTCCTCTTGTCTTGTATATGAGAGAGAGAGAGAGAGAGAGAGAGAGAGAGAGAGAGAGAGAGAGAGAGAGAGAGAGAGAGTACTCATGAGCATATGCTTCCTGTATACTTGTGTGTATGAGAGTGAGAGAGGGAGAGATTGCCTTGCATGTGGTGTGAGTGACTCCGTGGTAAACAGAGTGGAGTTGGAGCTTCTCAAAGCAAGCTTGGAGAGCCTTGAGGGACGTGAGCTTGGAGTATTGGTAAGTGCCTTACGAGACAGTTGTAGTCTATTTCTTCTCCTATGAGTGAGTGTGGGATGGATCTTATTGAAGATGAGATCGAACCCTAACCAATTCGTCACTGTATCATTCTAAATTGATGACATTTCTATTGTATGTGTTGTCTTTTAATTATCATCTCATGATTTATTTTTGAATATATTTCATTGTTGTAAATGCATGTACTGGGATTGTGTAATGATATATACTGTAATGTACTATGAGATGGTTTAAAGAAAATAGTTTTTAATTTTGTAAAGGAGTTTAGTTTTTCTAAATAAAGCGTGTATTGATGCGTGTATGATGCGTGTATAAGCGCGTGTATATACACGCGCTTATACACGCATTAATACACGCATCAATACACGCATCAATACACGCTGGTAGATGCCAATATACACGCGAATTTAAATGCCAAAATACACGCGCCCGATACTATTCAAATACATGCACGACCATACACGCGCCCGTAATTTATGGCGTGTATGAAACGCGTGTATGGCAGCATTGTCTTGTAGTGATGTCAAGCTCATCCCCATCCCTTACATCCCAACACCAGTTTTTTAAAGGCATATGATGAGAAAGAGCAGAGCTGCAGTCAATCGAGACTCTCTCAATGTGTGTGGAACCGAAGTAGCTTGTTGACTAAAGAAAATCCTACCAATTCTGGAAGAAAAAGATATATATTGTAGACTAAAATAAGTATGTCCTAGTTTGTCTCTCTAGTCCCCTAGTTGCCAACTATCTATGAGACCCAGATCAATGCTTCCACCACATCTGTCCACAACTTTTTCTACCATGTTAAAATCCCCCAAAATAATACACGGGACTTGAGTATTCAGGCTAGCAATCCAATTCCACATATCACTCCTGATTTTGTGATTGTGGGTCCCGTAGATATTAATGATCTAAATTCTTTCCCCTCTCACTGAGATTTCTGCTGCCAGAGTCCTGCCATTAGGATGGTTGGCAATAATACTAGGGGACAATTCACTCTTAACTAGGGTCATCACTCCATTATACCCCGAATTTACACCTCCATACATAATCATCCAGTCTGTGAATCTATCCTTTCTAGAGAGATTTTACGAAAAAGATTATGTTCTTGTATGGCCAGCACCGAGTAGCCCCAAAGTCTCACTAGCCCCCAAAAAAAGCATTTTTTTGGTCATTTAACCCTTTTACGTTCCACGTACAGCCAAAAACATAGAATCTTTCTTCATAAAGGAACCGTTTCTGGGACCATTTCAACTTCCTGCTCCTCCACAGTCTGCTCTTTCTAGATTTCCTTCCAGGCCTCCTCAACTCTAAAATCAAACCTTTGTTTAGAAGATGGATGACTATCACTTTCTTTTAGTGGGCTGAAAGGGCTTGAGCATAAAACAAGGCTCAAACTTCCTTGAGAATTGGCTTTAATACCTTCAACCCCTTGATTACCCTGATTCCTCCTGGCTTCCTTCTTAGCTTGCCTAACACTAGATTTCCCTTTTACCCTAACCCACTCTCCGTCCTAGCTACCCTCACCAGTCTCCTTCATCACTTCCTTTCCCTTCTCCTCCTCCTTCTGGCTCCCAATCGAAGCAGTAGTTTTTCCCACTCCTTTTTTTTCACCCCCCTTCTCCCCCTCCTCTTGTCATTGGCTATTCAGGACAATTTTTAGCAATGTGACCAAAGCCACCGCATTTGAAGCACGCTCTAGGAAAGGCTCCAAATTTCAACCCTAGCTCCATAATACCCTAGTCGCCCAGGTCCACATCTAAGAGTTCGGACGTTTCTTTGGAAGTATTCCAAGAGATGCAGACACTGTTAGCTTGTCTACCAACTACACCATCATTTGGAATATACAGCATAGGACCAAGAGAGTGAGCAATATCCTGCAAAGCTGGTCTCAGCCAAGGAGGGAGGCCCACCACTTCAACCCAAACAGGAGAAGCATTCTGGATACTCTTGTTAATATCAAAAAGGGGTCCAAGGGGAACATATGCACAAGGCGTTGGCCCAAGAAAAGAGGACCTTTGGCAAATAACTCTGTCTCACAGACTGACCTTTGACAAAGAGGACATTGAAAAAGCCTTTACCTAGGTAAAACACCTTGGAGACAACATTTTCATAAAGTACGCTTTCCTGAAGCCACCTCCCCAACTCTGCCTTCTTAGACGGGGGTCTACCAGAACAGAACACAAAGACGCTACACATGGAAAAGAGCCCCACTTGAGTTTTGACTAGCTCTTGATTAAGCTTCAAACATACCTTCTCCTTCGACTGAGAACAAAGTCTATCGTTTAGCTAATCGAGCACACACTTCTTCCTGGAAAACTCGACCTATGCCTCCTCTCTGCGTCGCTTCATCTCTTTCTTAGCATCAGGCTCCCAATCCCCCCATCCACTCAAGCCCTCCACACCATCTTGGTGCCATGAATTGGGTGACCCTGCCATGCCAGCCTCGTCTGGTCGACCACCTGTTTCGACGTACGGGGTGCATGCAATCACACGCGCGAGATGAAATCTAACACAAACCCACTACGCCACTCCTCATAGGTGTCCACGTTGCTCATTCTCTTCCGCTTCTTAGTGTTCTTCTCCTTACATTTGATATCTTTCTCCGGTAATTAATTGATTTTTGAATTTTTACAAACATTTGGCCCCTACTAATGGCTCTCCTAACTCCCAAAGTTCAGAGCTCCCAAATCATCGTAACAATGAGGGATTTGGCTCCATGGATATTCTTTATTTTCAATTGAAAAATCCTTATGTAAATATCTTCATTAATAAAGTTTAAAAAACCTGATAATATCATTATCAATCTTAAAGGTTTTCCTAATCGTAAAATTAACCCAGCTATTGGCGGCGCGATCAAAAAGGCGCGTCGATCAAACTCGTCGCTTGGCTCCTTTTCTGCTTTCCTTCTTTTCCAACCTTACTTTGTATTCGCAGCGCTTGATTTCCATAGAAAGCAACGCGAGCTCTCTCGCATTGTTCATGTTCTCATCTTTCTGCGTTTCTCGTCTTCTCTCTGAGCTTGCAATGGTCTTTGTACTAATTATATATTGTCTCTCATAATCATCATCATTATGACAAGCTCTTGCACGCGTCAAAACATCAGTATACGATCCAAACCAAGGACCCATTATCATAAAACTTCAGGATTTGATCCACTTTTAGCACCTTCTTAATCCTACGCCATTATCCCTGTAATCCATGTTCAGCAGTTAATCACACTGTTAGCTGTTATTGGCCCACAAGACGGCCATGGCAGAGCAGCAGCGGCAGCAACAACAACAACAGCAGCCGCCGCCGCCCCAGCAGCAGCAGCAACAGCAGCAGCAGCAGCAGCAACCTCAGCAACAACAAGCAGCCATATCTAGCAATGGTGTGGAGGATTTCAAGTGCAACATATGCCTCAACATAGCAAGTGATGCAGTGGTCACTCTTTGTGGCCATCTCTTCTGCTGGCCTTGCTTGTACACATGGCTACACTTCCACTCGAGATACAAAGAGTGCCCAGTGTGCAAAGGGGCTGCAAGTGAGACCAAATTGATCCCCATCTACAGCTGGGGGGCCAAAGATGCAATGAGTTTGCAAAGGCCCAACAATAACATCCCCCCTAGGCCCCCTGCAAGAAGAGTAGAAAGCGATAGACAGAGAAGGCACAGATACCATGCAGAGAGAGAAAGGAGGATGGAGCCAGCAGTGATTAACAACAATAATCCCACATTGCTTGGTTTTAATGAAGCTTCCTCCAGAGATTCTCTTCATGTTAATAATAATAATGGCCATATTAATTATGATTTCGTGGGCAGAGAGACTAGGGCTTCTTGGCTTGAGAGGCTCAGGGCCATGAGAGAGGAGAGATTGGCCTGGCCTGTGGCTTTTGTGCACGGCCTCACTTCTAGAGAGCTCTTGCAGCAGAGAAGACAGGCTAGAGCAGTTGATCTATCCCCAAGATTAATTAGTGTTAATCTGGGTCATGATAGCCCCATGCATGAAGTTAATAATGACATTGCAGCTGCTGCAGCTTACTGCCAATCCGGGTAATTGAGCTTTCATATATTTTTTTTAAAATAAGCTTTGATAGTGAGCAAGAGTTGGCCACAAATCAAAATAGATTGTCATCGAGGAGCTATGGTTGTAACTAAGCTAAGTTTTATGGAGGTTTTATGGTGATGCATACTGATAAACAATAATGACATCAGTACAGTAATCTAAGGTCATATGCTTTGGCTCAAATCAAATGTGATGGATTAGTAGCATTAATATAGTGTCATTAAATCAATAACATAACATTAGGATAATGTCATCTAATTAAGCCATCTTAGACATTGGCTCACTGATTTCTATGAGATGGGTACAGAATCATAATCTAAGGTTATTATTGGCTTAATTTTTGTGACAGGCTAACACAGCAAGGAGCACTACAGAGGCCACTGTCATTGGGGTGCATGAATCATCATCATCATCATCATCATGGCCACCATCAAATGCATTCATCAACATCATCATCCGAAGCAGGAAATGCAAGCCACACAACTCAGTACCTGTCAACAATGAGCTCAATACTGTCAAGCATGGAGGTCTTTGCAAAGGCATTGGAGCTGTCATCAGCAAGCTCGATGAAGAAGTCATCATCATTAACATCAACAACAGCACCACCCCCATCATCCCACCATCTTCGTGTTTTCAACACCCCTGATGAAGAGCAAGCCCTATGGCAGTCCTCCATGCGCGGCCTCCTCGCCCAAATGGAGCGCCTCATGGTTCAACTGCAATCCATACAACCAATCAAAAACTCCACCCATCTCAATCCATCATCATCAACTGATCATCATCACACCATACATAACAGTTGGAATATCAACACTGCCAACACCACCAACAATAACAGTATTAACAACCTAACGCCGCCCCCCCACCACCACCACCACCACCACCATCACCACCATCTTGATGGCAGCCTCACCGACAGAAGCCGCGTGATCAACCCTCCAATCGATAGAGGTTTTGTTGGACAAGGAGAAGTAACCTCCAGCATCCTCAATGGTAATAATGTTTTGGGGCTATCCCCTCGCTCAGGCCATTTTGATCCCAATTTGAACATGGCAAGAGTTGCTGCTACTGCAGCTCATTGTAATCGGTCTTCGGTGTTTTCATTGCCTTCCGAGGGCACTAGCAGAGAGCTAGAACAGCCTCCCACTGGCTCTAAATCCAGAAAGAGATGGGATGTCACAAGGATGTCAAGATAATGCATGGAAATGTATCATATAAGCTCTCCATTGTTTCAAATCTCTCTCTCTCTCTCTCTCTCTCTCTCTTCTCTCTCTCTCTCATGGCCAATGGCTTAGTATACATTATAGGGTGACGGTGTGTCTTTTCAGCACACATATGTAAAGTGTCTTATATCAAACAAAAATATGTATAGGCCAATGGCTGTCATTTCAGCACACATATGTAAAAAATTTACATCATTTACTTAATAAGTAATTCTTTTCTAATTTCTATAATTGCTTTCACACACACTTCCCTTCCTGCTGTAAATGAAAGTTCGTGTGATGAGACTAAAAATATCACAACACTCTTCATGCTTTGCACGTGGCACGGCCTTTTCATATGATTCTCGCCTGCATTTGATTCGTCGGGGTGTTCTCCAGGTGTAGCTTGCCATCTTCAGCCAGTTCTCTACCTAAATGGTACTTGAATATATATATATATATATATACCTTTTCGTGATGGCATGGATTTCTTGCCAAGGCTATGCATGACTGATTGTTGATGAAGAGTGTAAGTGGCATGGCTTTGTAGACTTGAAATTCGAGAAGTAAATAATGGAGCCATATCCCCTCCTCACTACTTGAGCTGTTGCAAAATGAACTATGTTTTTGTTAAGGGGAGCGTGTGAAAGCAACACACAAGTTGATTCATATAGGAGCAGCTCTTTGTCTTACAAGTCATGCATCATCCATGATGGGAACCTTGCCATCACTTATGCAAGATAAACAATAGGTGGAAGCTCTCTTTACTATGGCTTGATTGAAAAGCAAGATTGGGTACATTGTTGTCATCCTTTGTTCCTTTTGAGCCTATTGGTAAGAGGCTTTGGTAGTTTGGATGGGAAACATGGAGCTATGGAGAGATGGTGGTGCAATGGGAAATAATGGCATGAGCCATGCTAAAATCGTCGAATGAACTGGGTTGTAAGTGATCATATTTTACCCTAAGAAATCATAGTCTATTTCGCTATTTCAAATCCATATAAACTAGTGATGCAGTGAGGGTACCCTTGGCTAGAGGAGAAGGGGAACCAAGAGAGAGAGTTTGCTTGAATCTGTTTATCCCTAAGTGCCTTGGAAAATGGGTTATAGATGGAGGATTAGGTACCAAGGGAGAGAGTTTTCTTGAATTCATCTATCCCCCTGAGTGCTTTGGAAAGAGCTTGGAAAAGGGGATAGATGGAGGCTTAGGTACCCTGGCGAGGAGGTAGTGAAAGAGCCACACAACATCAACTTTTCTCTTGATATGAATTGAGCAATATATGAAGTTGTAATGCATTGCAATGAATGAGCAAACCGTGGCAAGAGAATCGACAATGTTTGGCAATAGTAAATCATGACAATAGCATGCATGGGTCACATTTATGAGACTTTTGGATGCTATCGGATGCCTATAGATGGGATGCCTATAGATGTGTTGAATTGATGTTATGTGGGATATGCTGTTAAACTTTTTTTCAGCTATTACCAATGCATTTGGATTGATAAAATCACCATTTTTAGGGCATTTGATCGCTTTCTATAGAAATGCAAAACCCTAATTCAGTCCAAACCCTTTCGGACTGAACTATAAGGCATTTGCATAGATTCATAGAGTAATCTAAGGGCCACATTTCAAGTTATCAAGATTTTGATTTGGATATCATGTCAGTGGTCACAACCATACATAGTTGACTTTCTAGGAAGGTCAAAATAGAGAGGTATTGGACCCAGACTGAATTGCATGCATGGAAAGTACTCTCTCTAACACCTAAACAGGCGGAAGCACACCCTATTCAGAGATCAAGAACTAACCTGATTGATAAGTGGTTTCCTTTTCATAATAGTCAAAAATAGAGAGGTATAGGTCTTGGGCTACGTGATCACATAGTTGGGAACCACTCTTCAATACCTTCCTAACAAGCCAAAGATCACTGAATTCAGGATTTGGAAGCTTTGTCAACTTGAAAAATTACTCAATTGTGGGTAATCGAGGTTATCCAAGTAAAGCCCAAATATAACAAAGGTTACTAGATGAGAGTGCTAGCATGCAAATCGTTGATGAAGAGCAAGATAGCATGATTGATGATGAGGCAATAGGAAATGAGCACAGTGATGGCGTCACAATCCAAGGGTTCAAGTAAACATGAATGCGCATGATGCCGATGATGGTCCACAATTGAACAATGGCCTATAAAGAGAATCTACCACCAAAGAGAGGTGTGGTTCATGAGATTGTGCTTGAACCATATACTAAAGCAATTAACAAGCCATCTTATCGACTCTCAAGTGTAAGGATCTTTAAGAGCCTTGGAGAAGGAATTCCAATTTCTCAACACAAACATTAGAGCATAACATATACTTGCATAAATTAAAAGCATAAACCTTAATAAATAAAATTAAATAAACAAAGCAAGATGGAGAACGGAGTAGAGGTCATTGTTGACACAAGATTGGGTTGAATCTCCCTTGGATGAGTGTGGCCCTTGTACTACTCACCCATTTTTATATGTATTAGGAAAAGCTTGCTTTTCAAAAAGATAACGTGAAACTTTATTTTGAATAGGTTTAGGTATACTTGGATCATAAAAAATACCTTCTTGTAAATAATTACCCTCTTGCTCGAGAGAGAAGTCGTCATCCTCATGGTTGAATCGTGAAATAAGCAACCCTTGATGAAATCTGCAAAAAGAAAACCTTGACAAAACCTTTGAAATTCTCCTCTTGCTTGATGCTCAATTTGCTAAAGGCCTTGCTCTTTGTTTATATCACTTTGGAAGCTTTCGAGAAAGAAATGTCGAAGAAGCCCAAAATATAATAATTCTTGATTCCCAAAGTGTCCTTGAAAAGCTCTTGATTTAATCTGCAGAAAGTAATTCTAGAAAAATCCTGAAAGTATTTGTTTGCCTTGTGCTCAAAATAGTACTCTTTGATGCTGAAAAAATAAAAAAAGCTTAGAATACTTTAAAGATTTTTAACTCAAAGCTTTTTGAATCTTAAAAGTTTTAATAGCTTTTAAGGAATAAAATTTTTAAAGTATAAGCTTAAAGCTTTTTTAATTGTAAATCTATTAGGTGGTTAGAGGTTTAAGTCCCCTTCGGTGCACACAAACCTTGAATGTTTCATAGAACGGTGTTGTTCTACCAGTAAACATCTGGTTAGAGTTTAGGACAGCTTGAGGATGGAAAATTTTGATAGTTTTTTTTAATGATAGATTTTGTAGAGCTTTAATAAATAAAGTTTCGAAAGTTTATACAGAGGGTGATGTTAGAGGTATAAGCTTAGATAATAGCTTGAATTTTATAAGCTTGATAGATTTAAAGCTTATACATTAGCTAAACTATATTGTGGGTTTTAGCTAGGCAATACCCAAGTGGCAATCGCGAGACGATAGCACAATCAATGAAGAAAGAATAAAAAGAAAATTTTAAATATTAGAGCTTTAAATATTAAATCTTTGTTTTTTGTATTCCAACTTTCTAGATCTAGCTTTCCATGGTGATATTCATAAATTCTTTATTTTCTTGAATTCTTCACATCTCTCTTTCTATTTTGTTCTCTCTCTCTCTCTCTCTCTCTCTTCTTTTTCTATCTCATTATGTTTTGAATTTCATGTTTTTTCTTGCTCTCTCTCTCTCTCTCTCTCTCTCTCTCTCTCTCTCTCTCTCTCTCTCTCTCTCTCTCTCTCTCTCTCTCTCTCTCTCTCTCTCTCTGTGTGACCCCTATAGGATAGATGACAATCTCAAGCTCCTCGTAATCAAAGAGGCATTGGGATTACTAGATGGCTTTTACAGTGTGGTAGTAGATGTAGGAGCTTCGAGAAAAAGCGCTTCATTTATAGGAAAATACTGAAGTGCATTCCGATAAGGAAATTAGTAAAGATGATGATGTAATAATCTTTAAGATTATTGATGGATGTCTCTTCTCTTTCTATACTCTCTCTCTCTCTCTCTCTCTCTCTCTCACACACACACACAGAGACACACACACACACACACACACACATGTAATCTTTAAGATTATTGATGGATGTCTCTTCTCTTTCTATACTCTCTCTCTCTCTCTCACACACACACACACACACACACACACACACACACATGTAATACACAGATAGTTTCTCTTACCTTTTTCTATGTGTTGGGTGTGAAACGTACCTGGGACAACGTGAGAAAAATAGAGAGACCATAAGTTTTATGTTGTTTTGGTGTTTGTGTGTGATTGTGTAGAGGCAAGCACAAGGACGATAGCATCAAAATTGGTGATTTCCAATACCATTCTCTCTTTAACTTGAGGTTAGTTTTATTGTTGCCCTTTTTCTCTCTATCTATTTGTGTGTCTGCAGTTAATATGTGATGCATAGCTAAAGAGATTTTTAAATTTTCATATGTTTGGTTAGTTGAGAGAGAGAGAGAGAGACTTTAAGAAGAGAGAAGAGATTACACAATAAAATACTATCTATATCTCTTTCTATCTCATCGAGTGTTTTAATATTGATAATTTGTATGGCAATTGTGACTGCAATGACAAATTTTGGTTGTCTAATACTTTAATGTGTGCACATAAATACAGTTTATAATGTGTAAAGTTAGCACATATCTAAATGTATATAGTGTTGGTATACAGTTGGTTTATTAGGATTATGTTATATGTTGACAAAGAGATGTTTGGAGAGCCTTAAGATATTCATTTTGGATTTTAGTAACAATGGATCAAATGCTGTAGTGGTTTTGCGAATGGAGCTTCCAATTCAGAAGTAGTTTTGTCTACCCCACCTGAGTTGATGAGTGTTTGAGCTGCAAAACACATTGCTCGATCAAGGTTTCCATCTAGACAACCAAGCTCTAAATGTCTACAAGCTATTGTGGACATATGCAAGAACATTGAGAAAAATCAAGTTGCTTGTAATAAGGAGTACTTAGATGCCCTTTGGGATGAGATCCGTGGAAGTGGCAGCCAAAGGGGAAATATGCTAAGAGATGAGTTGACACATCATCTCCATTGCGTTTTTGACAATAGTGGTTGCATGGAGAGTAACCAACTAGACGTGATTTCTTACATGGAAAATATGCATGTTGACATTAAGGAACATCTAGGTGGATGTAATAGGGATGTAAAGAACAAGTCGATTCTCCAAAAGAGCAAGTATGTACATTAGGCTTGGAGGTATTGAGTCTAAAGATATCCATTAATCGACTCAATGCTATTATGAAAAAGATGAGCCGTATGTTGGAATCTAGGGTAGTTGCGTAGAGATTTTTTGAGCATAATGATGTTATTACTCGAGGGACAAATTGTATTCCAACTTTCTAGATTTGGCTCTCCATGGTGATATTCATAAATTCTCTATGTTCTTAAATTCTTCACATCTCTCTTTCTATTTTGTTCTCTTGCTCTTCTTTTTCTGTCTCTCAATATGTTTTAAATTTCATGTTTTTTCTTGCTCTCTCTCTCTCTCTCTCTCTCTCTCTCTCTCTCTCTCTCTCTCTCTCTCTCTCTCTCTCTCTCTCTTTGAAGATAGAGAGACGTTTTTACTTATTAGTTCATAAGGAGATGGATTGTATATGTTAGACACACTTATCTATTATAAATTTATCTAATAATTACATCATGTTTACTACTATGTGGAGTCTATTGTCGAGAGTAGGGTCACATGTGTGATGATGGTTTTTGAAGTACAATAAATGTAATAAGGTAATATTATGTTGTGTGTTTGAAGTTAGGAATGTTTGTAAAAAGCAAATTAGTATTTGTTATTTTGTTTTTCAAAGGAGGTTGAAGATGGTTAGAAGCTTTATATACCTAAGCTCGAATCAAGTTGGTCGGTTTCAAATTTTGGATGCAACATGCATGTCTTACCATAATTGTTCACCGTGACAAGGGCTTGCATTCGAAAATAAATTGTTCTGAATTTAATGGAGTACTTTAATGAAAATGAAATTGAAACATTTGGAAGGGTTGAAGATGAGAAGGAGCATAGAGAATTCTATCGTAGAATCCATGCAGATCCGAGTAACAGAGCAACTCCCAATGCTTACCTCAAGAACCTATCAATGAACATTGGAATGTTCAGGAACATATAGATATGGCATGAAGCTCTGTTTCTTTTTATTTAAATGAGCTACCTATAGATGAGATTGGTCATGTTGATAATTCTCAACCTATTTGTTGTGTTGTTGGTGATGTGAAAGATATTAATTTCTAAAGTCACTCTATGAGGCATGTGTTTTATTTCCTTGGAATGTTAAGCACCCAACGACTGTGGTGGTATGTTCCGGAGATTGTACTTTTCACTCATTGTGGGAGCCCTTGATTATAAGTGTCATTTTGGTGGTGTACTAATTTGGAAATGTGAAGAGTCAAGGAAGCTTGGAAATGTGAACAGTCAAGGAAGCTTGGAAATGTGAACAGTCAAGGAAGCTTGGACATTATGTTAGCAAACACTATTATGCAAGTGGGAATATCTCTTTACTGCATTTGTAAAATCCTCCTCCTACATTGGTTGAGCTATTACTTGGTAGTGATAATACAAGTAAGGAATATATGCTCTTATAACAATGCCTTGGCATTCATTTTATTGGGTGCTCACTTGGATAATCAGTTCACTAGGGGGAGGAGTATTTAATTTTTGAATCCATAGTACCACCTATTATCGTGTTGGTTCTATAATACCTGATGAAATATGAGATGCGGCTCCTCAATTTGCCCAATTATATGTGTATGATATGGAGAATTAATTGGAAAATAGACTTCATGGCATACCTTCTTTAAATCATAATGTGCTTCAAAGGTTGCTGCAAACAATGATGTATGAACATAATCCGTACGCTTGTGCAGTTTGTACAATGAGAGAAATGCTGTAGATAAGTCCAAATGTTGATTTGAGAATGGTCATCACAGTGAAGCTCAATCAGCCTCAAGGCAATACTTGGTTCTTATAAGAAGTGAGATAGCTGCTATCATGCCTGGTCAAGGAGATGATTTTCATGTCACGGTCATAGAGATATTCAAATAATGTCTCACACTTGTGCTATAAAAAGAATATTTAACTTGCATCGTTCATATATGCCTTTCTTATACGTTCTTCTATTTCCTTGAGGAGAGGATGGTTGGCATCTTGGAATTCCACTCCATGGTAGGAATGGACAAGGTTCAAATGATGAGTCAAAGACTGTAAATCAACGGCAATATTATGCATATAGATCACAGATAAGGGAAGATAGAAATGCTTGCCTTTTGCCCGGTGGTCAACTTTTGCAACAACAGTAGCATATAGTAGCATGGAAGAATCAAGATTAGTATGGATACGTAATAACCAGAAAGCATTGTGTGCTAAAGTATACCAAGGGCTTGCAGATATTGGAGGCATTGTTGGATGCAGGATAGTTCTACCATCTACACATATTGGGGGGCCTTGATATATGCATCAATTGTATCAGGATTCAATAGAAATTGTTAGGTAGATGGGTCAATTTGACCTCTTTATTACCTTTACTTACAATCCTAAGTGGTATAAAATAAGCAATGCTTTACTACCGGGTTAGGCTGCCCAAGATCGACTTGACTTGACGGCATGGATCTTCTATGAGAAGTATAAGGATATGATGCGCCTATTGGTGAAAAAAGAATTATTTGGAAGGGTAGTGGGATTTGTTTCTGTTATTAAATTTTAAAAAAGGGGCCTACCACATGCACATATATTATTGATATTGGAAAGTGGATGTAAACCTACTGAGATAGCTCACTATGATAAGTTGGCATGTGCTGAACTTTCAAATGAGGTGATGTTTCCTGAGTTGCATAACATAATCACTTATTGTAATATCCATGGACTATGTGGGGAACTAAAGATGCGCTCTCCTTGCAAGCAAACATCGTTATCCTCGAATTTTTTTTGAGACTACTATCGAATTTTTTTTGAGACTACTATCGTTGATGATAATGGGTATCCAACTTACATGCGACGAGACGATGGTAGTTTCATCCAAGTAAAGGATAACAGGATGGATAGTCAATGGGTTGTTCCATATAACCCTTCTCTCTGTATGCGATATAAAGCCCATATTAACATAGAAGTATGCTCTACCATTACAAGAGTGAAATATTTTTATAAGTATGTATACAAAGGACATGATAGAGCTACTATCAAGTTGCAAGATACAAATGGCATTATTAATGAGGTCAGTCAATATTTGGATGCACAATAATACGTGTATGATTAGAAGAAAAAAGGAAAATATGATTGGAGGTATGTATAATGTTAGCCCAAGTGCAGGTGAGCAATACTATATACGCTTGTTACTCACAGTGTGTAAAGACTGAAAATCTTTTGAGGAAGTACAAACAGTGAATGGACATTTGTATCCCTGTTTTAAGGTTGCATGTGAAGCTAAAGG
The DNA here is from genome assembly GCF_041138505.1 of Cibotium barometz. Taxonomy (NCBI): domain Eukaryota; kingdom Viridiplantae; phylum Streptophyta; class Polypodiopsida; order Cyatheales; family Cibotiaceae; genus Cibotium; species Cibotium barometz. The sequence continues at coordinate 11,537,317 of NC_141071.1, read as the reverse complement.
AACGCTAGCTATGGCTGAGTTAAGGAAAAATGTGAGAGAACAAAATTAGAAGAAAAGTAGAATATGATTGCAGCGCAAGAGGAAGAGAGCCGGTGACGGTAAAAATTAGAAAAGAGAGAGAAAAAGCTGCTGGGATTTAGCGCAAATGGTTTTTTTGTAAAAAAAAAAATAATTGTGGATAAAGAGAGACCCTCCACACCATCCAATTTCCAATTTGCTGAATTATGAAGATTCAGAAAGGTGGTGAAGATCTCTAACCCTTAATGTAAAGATCCATCCAATGGTTCACAAAATTTCCATAAACCATTCTAGTTTTTTACCCAAAGGTTTCTATTTCTTTGCTTTCTTTACTCGTTGGGTTTTTGTGAGCTCCTCCTCTCTTTGTCTTCTACAAGCCTTTCTTTTTCTTGTGAGAATTTTCCTTTGATTTGTTGAAGCTTTAGTAATTCACAAAAACCAAACCTTTGGCCTTCTTTGCTCCAATTAATTGCACAAATCTTGCTTTTGAATTTTTCTTCAAAAACGCTTCTTCTTGAGTGGTCCCCAAAGCTTTGATACCACTGTTAGGACCTTGAAGACCCTTGGAGAAAGAATTTTAATTTCTCAACACAAAAATTAGAGCATAACATATACTTGCATAAATTAAAAGCATAAACCTTAATAAACAAAATTAAAAGCATAAACCTTAATAAACAAAATTAAAAGAGAGAAGGAGAATGGAGTAGAGGTCACCATCCACACATGATTGGGTTGAATCTCCCTCGGATAAAGTGTGGCCCTTGTACTACTCACCCATATTTATATATATTAGAAAAAGCTTGCTTTCTAAAAAGATAACTTCCAAAAATAAAGCACAAGTGCTTTATAGTTTTTGAGCGTAAAAGCTCTACAAAATATATATAAACTCTTGAGCCTACCAAAAGTATAAAATACTATTTGGTATGTACAAAGGCATAAGTCCTTAGCCTTATAAAAATATTGATGCCTAAATATGAAATCATAAAAGGTGTTCACATGTCTTCCAAAATATCTCATAATGGTCCCACATGTTCCACCCGCAATTAACACATAATCTACCACTTAATCATCACCTTCGTGCAAAATAATATGTTAGTGTACATAACTAATTAAACACATTAATCCTCACCATATCATACCAACACACATAGCTTGATTAAACGCATTAATCCTAGTAGATGACATTAATAAAAGGTGCACCCAACTAAAATATCCTAAAATAAAATAATGGGTATCCCCATAGAGGTTATGTTTTGGGTGCGTCTTGATCTTCATTTTGTCACTGCAAGGTATTTTTGATAGTTTTGGAAAGTTTTGGTGGAGAACTGTCTCTGCTCAAAATTTGGTTATTATAGTGCAGCAGTGCTTTTTGGGAGTGCAAAAAGTGTTTGCACATGTATTATTGACATTGGGTGTATGTACATGTACTCTGGTCACATTTGGTGACATACATAATGTGCTAAAGTACCCAGCAGTCTCACACAAGATACTCCTGTTTTACAGGTTACATACATAAATTGTCAGTTTGCAGGTTTCTGCTTATTTTAGGATAACATGTATGACGAAATCAATCAGATTGTTAGCAAGAAGCTAGACAAGAATAACTTCCATGCCTGGAAGTTTGGAATGACCAATTTTGCTGATGGGTAAAGAATTTTGGGACTATGTCAAAGGAGACAATGAGGAGCCTCCAGAGTTGTCTGAAGAGAATGCCACTCCAACAGATATGAAGGCATTCAAGGATTGGAATTAGGGTACAAGTAAAGTCATGTATTGACTTTTGATCAATATCGCAAACGCTATGATAGGACATATATAGGATGTAAACACTCCAGCAGTTACATGGCAAAATCTGGTGCAGATGTTCCAAATCAACATAAAGGTAAAGAACTTGTAGCTGAAGGAAGAGCTGCATACTGTGGAAAAGAAAAGCATGTCTATCAATGAGTATGCGTTAAAGATCAAGGAAATTTTTGAATCCCTTGGTTTAATCAATGTATCGGTGAAAGATGATGATTTGGTGAGTGTTTGTTTGAATGGGCTTGACAAGGAGTACAAGCCATTCAAGACCTCCATTGCAAATGAGAGAGAATATTCCCAACTTTCGGGCTTGGTGTCTATGCGAATCATAGAAGAAAAGGCTCTAGGTGAGGATTCTTCTTCACAAATCAAGAACACATCGGAATAGGCTTTCTACTCTAGTTCAGGTAGAGGCAAAGGTAGAGGCCAAAGAGGTGGCCGACAAGGAGATCATAATTCTAGACAACAACAGTCCAATGATTCATAGAGAAGTAATCATACATAGGTGGAAGAGGCTAGTCTAAATGCAGGGGGAGCCAAAGAGGCCGAGGTGGTTGGAAAAGAAATCAGAATGCAAATAGCATAGAGTGCTATTATTATGGTAAACCAGGACACATGGCAAAGGACTGCCATAAAAAGCAAAATGATATTAAAAGTGGAAAGTTGCAGCAAGGTAACTATGCATCATCTAGTAAAATAGGGAGGTGATGATGACAGAAGTGAGCAACTACTTGTGATGCAGCACATGCTCAATCCCATAACAGGGGATGCGTTAGGATCTCAAGATATATTGTATGTTGATTCTAGCGCCTCTAACCACATGACCAGTCATGCTGAGTAGTTTAGAGACATGTAGAAAATGGAAAAACTAGGTTATGTAGAAACAGGTGATGATGCTGCACATCTCATTGCGCATGTTGGTAAAGTGCCATTGTCTATGCAGGATGGAAAAATGAAGTACTTGGTAGATGTATTTCATGTTCCAAATATTACAAAGAATCTAGTTTCTGTTGGACAGATGGTTGTAGGGTCTGCAAGAGAGGTTTAACCTCAAGGATGTTTTGTGGAAGACTTTAAAAATCAGTGTCTCTTGGTTGCAAAGGGTAACAAAAATGGCAGGATGTTTACTTTGGATGTGAACATGCTTGAGGTAAAGGCAGCCATGTTTGCGCATGGAACACGTGTCATTGCAGATATTGACATATGGCACAAGCGCATTGGTCATGTGAATGTACAGCCAACTGAAGTCTATGTAGGCCCAAAATATTGTTGCAGGTTTGCCAAAGTTTAAGGTTGATGGCACTGCATAAAGTATGTGAAGCATGCCAGCTTGGTAAGCACGCTAAACATGCTTTCCCACATGAAAAGCATGTCAGTTGCAAGGCCATTGGATGTCATAGATTTACATGTATGGGCACCAACCAAGACTATGACCACACTAGGAAACTGTGGGTTTACTTCATGAAGGAGAAAAGTGAGGTGTTTGCTCACTTTCAAAGATTTAAAACCTTGGTCGAGAAGGAAAAAGGCATGCAAATAAAATTCCTGAGATCATATGGAGGGAGAGAATATTTCTCCAAATCAGTTCAGTGATTTTCTAAGAAACTAGGGAATCAAGAGGCAGTTTACATGTAGGTACACTCCGCAACAGAATGGTATCGTAGAAAGAAAAAATAGGCACATTGCAAAAGTGGCACGTGCCTTGATGGCTGAAAAGAATATGCCACATTATTTTTGGGCAGAAGTAGTAGCAACTACTGTGTACATTATGAACAGGACACCCACAACAGTTGTTCATGGTATAACTCTTGAACATAAGTTTACAGGCATAAGACCAGATATGTCTCACTTGAAAGTGTTTGGGTGTATTGCATATGTGCATGTTCTTAATGAAGTAAGAACAAAGTTGGATCTAAAGGCAGAGAAATGCATCTTTATTGGTTATGCTATGGAGCAGAAAGGTTGTAGATGCTATAACCTCACCGCTTGTGAGATGAGAGTAAGAAGAAATGTTGTCTTCGATGAGATGAGTAGCTCTGGTATGCACCAATATGGAAGACAACATAATATATAGATGTAAAAAGTGTTGATGTTGCACCACATGTAGAGAAGAAATCACAGGTGCTTAGTGGACTTGGAGAGTCCTCTAGCAATGGATCCAATGTTAGCCCATGGTTAGGCAGGTTGAGGATAGATGTAGGTACACATGTATCACGCAAAGGAAAGAAAAAGGTAGATGTTAATCCATTTCTAGGGTTAACAAGAACTACGACCATTATCTTACATCAAGGAGTCAAGGTAGATACACCAAAGGGTCATACATTCAACATATGAAGCAATGGTGTCTAAAGCTACAACTTGGACAGGCGCCCGTAATGGTGTGATGGAGTATTTATGGCGATTCCCGCTTCAAGAGCATGTGGTATCAAGTTAGGATAAAGTCCTAAGTGATGTACTTCATGGATATATTATGAGAGTATCATTGTAATAGCATTAGCCTATTATGATCCTAAAGTGCCCAATCGACCACAGTTTAAGTGAGTGTGAACACTTATGGCCATGTATATAAGTGAATATCTCTCATAATACAACATACTCTCCCATTGTTCAATTGAGTATTTCTCTTGCTAATTTCTGTCCCTAATGCATGCTAGTGAGTGTGTGTGAGTGAAGTGAGGTGAGAGGAGGGACGAGTACCCGTAGTGAAATGCGATGGTATGACAACGCTCGTGGGAGGCATGATGAAATTTCTTCTCAAGGAGTTGTAGAGCTTAGAGACCTCAAGGGTTACGAGCTTGGCCATTGGAAAGATCCTCACAACAGTTGCGGTTCACTAGGTGATCTCTTGTTGGATGCGTTTCAAGGGGGGTTAGGGTGAGACATAACAGTAGTTCAACCTTTTATGCCTGATCTATCAGTAGGTCACTCATATGTGGATGGTGACTCTAGCAGCTCTGAGCAGAGTCTTGATGAGGAGCTTGGTATTCCATATGTGGTTACTCCTGGTGTAAGGAGAACTAGGGCTATTTTGAGGACACCTGGCAGTGATCCAGGTGTACGCAGGTTTACGAGGGTCAGATACCTTGTTGACAGGTTGAGATATGATGGATATACAACCCATCATTATGCTCACATGGTGAAAGAAATACATGAAGTTGAGCCCACTTGTTTTGAGCAGGCACTTGGAAATAAGAAATGGGAAGATGCCATGAATGAGGAGATGGCAACATTGGATGAAAATGCAACATGGGAGCTAGTGTCTTTGCTTAAGGAAAAGAAGGCAATTGGATGTAAGTGGGTGTATAGAGTCAAGCATAACGCTGATGGTTCAATGAGAAAGTATAAGGCAAGATTGGTTGCCAAGGGCTATGCACAGACTTATGGCATTGACTATGAGGAGACACTCAACCCAGTTTGTAAGAATGGCAACCATGAGAGTTGTCATTGCTATGGCTACGACAAAGGCAAGATTGGTTGCCAAGGGCTATGCACAGACTTATGGCATTGACTATGAGGAGACACTCAACCCAGTTTGTAAGAATGGCAACCATGAGAGTTGTCATTGCTATGGCTACGACAAAGGGTTGGTCTTTATATCAGATGGATGTAAAGAATGCCTTCTTTGCATGGTGATTTGCAATAAGAAGAAGTATACATGATGCAGTCCCACTAGGTTATGAGAGTGATGCACACGACAAAGGGTTGGTCTTTATATCAGATGGATGTAAAGAATGCCTTCTTTGCATGGTGATTTGCAATAAGAAGAAGTATACATGATGCAGTCCCACTAGGTTATGAGAGTGATGCACACCTAGATTTTGTGTGCAGGTTATGCAAAGCCTTGTATGGCTTGAAGCAGGCACCCAGAGCATGGACAAATGGGAGACTCTTGTTACCATTGGATTTTAGATATTCAATGTATATTTTTCACTATATGTGAAAAAGACAGATAGAGGGATCATGCTATTAGTCATCCATATGGATGACTTTATTATCACTGGTGATAGTGATGCTAACATACATGATGTTAGGAGGCTTTTGAAGAAGAAGTTTAAGATGAAGGATTTAGATGAGCTACGATATTTCTTGGGCATAGAGGTGGTGAGATCACCTCATGGCATTTTTCTATTGTAGAGGCAGTATGGCTTGGAGATGTTGTCCTAGTATGGTATGACAGACCATAAGCCTATTTCAGTGCTATTGGAGCATAACACAAAGCTTTTCACAAATACACGTGAGCTTTTTAAGGATCCCAGTACGTACAGGCGCATAGTGGCTAGTTTGATCTATATGACCATGGTCCATTACTAGGCTAGACTTGAGCTATGATGTTGGATTGGTGAGTCAGTTTATACAGGCCTGTAAGGAAGCCACACTTGGATGAGGCTAGACAGATTCTCAGGTACACAAAGTCCACAGTTGATTATGGACTTTTCTATCTCATCAAGGCCGGTATAGAGATACAGTTGCATGGGTACACAGATGCTGATTAGGCTGGTAGTATTGCAGACATGAGATCTACAAGTGGTTTTATATTCTCATTTGGGAGTGTTGCCATGAGTTGGAGAAGTAAGAAGCATCCAACAGTTTCCTTATCGAGTATAGAGGTAGAGTATAGGGGTGTTGTTATGGAAGCTTGTGAGGTAGCTTGGTTTCAGAAGCTACTTGGTGATATAGGTGAGCCCGTGGATAGGGCAGTTGTTGTAATGATTGTGACAACATGAGCAGCATATAGCTGGCTATAGTAACCTAGTATACCATGCTAGAATGAAGCACATTGAGGTGCATTATCACTTTGTGAGGGTGAAGGTTCTAGCAGGTGATGTAGATCTAGTATATGTCAACATAGAGTATCAGGTGGCCGACATCTTCACGAAGGCATTAGGCACATAGAAGCTCCACAGGTTTAAGAGCTTACTTGGAGTGCAATGTGTGGAGTTGAGCTCAAGGGGGAGTGTTTAGATATCGAGCTCAACTAGTGCTACGACGGACATTTATGACCCGCCTGGGTGATAGCTTCTGCACTTACGCCACTGGCATGGTTGGTGAGATTATGGTTGATATGCCGCTAGTGTGACAGCCACTTTGGAGTACTAGAGCTATGGCATAGCTATAGCACCATCTCATATAGTTAGGTTCACACTATGGACCGATCATTATATGTTGTTTGTAGGAGAGTACTTTCCCTTTATGTAGGTACTCTTATCTTTTAGTTATATGTTTGTAGAGAAGAGAAGAAAGTAGAAGAAAATTCAACCATCCTTCTCTCTCTTCTGTCTTGCTTTCTCTTGTGTGTGTGTGTGTGTTTGCTTGCAAGGATCTCAACCTCTCTCTCTCTCTCTCTCTCTCTCTCTCTCTCTCTCCCGCTCCCCCGCATTCTCTTTAACTAACATCTAGTAAACCATTCCTTTGCATTCCTCTTCTTTATTATGTACTTAAGTTGAAAATTCATTGTTTATTTATAGATATGGAACCAAGAAAAGCTTTCAAAAGATCGCTAAATCTCCAAGGAGCTGAACTTTAAGAAGGTAGAAAACCAACACTTTTTTCTTACTATTTTGAGCTTTAATTAATGTTTTGTATTGCCTAATAGATAGTGTATTTCCTTGTCGAGATAAAAAGTCAAGTGATATGCTATTGTTTAAGTTTTTGCAAAGAAGTAAATCTAACCAAGAGCTCCATATTTTTCATGAGATGTTCAATAAGCCACTAGATTATGCAAAGATAATTGATCAGCACAATGATTTTCTAGAGAAATATCTTCATGAACCATACATGTGAAGGAAGGATATGCAATGAAGATAGAGGCTATGTGCATATCACAGATATCTATATGGTAGAGAAGGGAGAGAAAAATATGGTAAATAAGAAGTATGATATTTTGCCAGAGATAGTCAAAGCAAAATGTGGCATTCATCTAAGGAAGTGCAGGCTTTTAGATGAAAACCTTGCTTTTACAACTTTTTTTTGGTGCCAGCAGGAGGATCATGAAGAGGAGCAAGAATCTAGTGCTGAAGTCCTCTCAAATATGCCAAAAGATATTGATGATATAGAAGAGGAATTCAATCATGAAGAAGAAGAGAAGGAGGTTGCTGCTCTGGATCTAATTGGGCTAAAGTCTGAAACACTGAAGATGGTTGAGGACATTGGGTCATTGGATATTCATAATTGGAATCATGCTATTCCTTTATGAATATCACTTAGAATATGTTCTTCTAAGTGATATTCAACAAATCTTTAACTTAAGAGAATTTTGTGCACTAGCAATAATTGCTGAGTCATATACTTTAGACGTTGAGTTCATTGATGAAGATGATCCCTTCATTCCATTGGAAGATAATTTCAATCCACAAGAATATCTGGCAATCTATTTTGATGAGACTACCAAGTTTGAAGAGACATAAGAGATGGATGATGCAATGTTTCACCAAGACCAACAACAATTCGGATTTGACCAACTTGGCAAGAGCAAGAAAAAGAAGGAAGATAAAGCCGATAATACCATCGACTTGTGGACTGACAAACAATTACAATTGAATGAAAATATATAGGTAATGCTTTTGTATTTATTTTATCATTAGAATGTTATTTTCTTGTGAATTTGTATTTTCATTAAAAAAATTAGTTGCTTTTATTGAAGAGGATAACTTCTTGCTTAGAGCATCTGGGAAAAGTGAGAGAGGACATGGAAGAGATGCAGCTATTTCATATAAATATAAATGCATGAGGCTATGCATGTTACTTATCTCTAAAAGCAATGCATAGAGGCTTAGCTAATGCATAAGCTTCATGCATAAGATTTATACATGAGGCTTATGCATGAGGCTTTGTGCACAAGTCTCATGCATGTGGCTTATTCATAAGCCTCATGGATAAACCTTATGTATATGAGGCTTATGCATATGGCCTTACGCATATGGCTAATGCATAAGTCTCATGCATGAGGCTTATGCACTAGCTTCATGCATGAGGCTTATGCACTAGCTTCATGCATAAGATTTATGTCCTTGCCTAATGCATGAGGCTAAGGCCTATGGCCAGCTCTTGAGAGAAACATAGCTCTCAAAAGGCTATCCATAGAGCATGGAAAAAATAACAAACCCTAGTCTTAAAAGCCCTAAAGCTTACAAAGCCTATAACATTTAAAAGCATAAGAGAAGAAACATGAAAGAAAGAGATCTCTTACCTTATGAGGCTTGTATGTGTCGATAACCTACAAAATCAAACCAAATCAAGAAAAATAAGTATTAGTAACCCTAGTCCTAGTTGTAATAGAGAAAGTATATACAAAACCCTAATCTTAATAGAAATCTTAATGAAAACTTCTACATAACATAGAAAACTTATTATTATTTTTTTCCTTCTCATCGAAGCTTAACCCTACCCTAGGTTCTACATAAAAATCCTAATAAAGAGCTTTGATAAAGAGCCACTCTTTATGGAGTTACTTGTGACATGATGCCAGAAGCGCACTTGTTCGCCTATTGGACCCTAGGAACATTTCCTTTCCCCAATTTGGAATGTGGATTTCTCAGGGTTACACGACGATCAATAATTTTGTTTTTAAGAAATAGAAACGATAGCAGCTATTTTGGCTCACGTAGCTCAAAGGATAGAGCATTCCCATTCACTAGGAAACTAACCCAGTTCGAGTAGTGGGCTGGTGGGAGGAACATCGTTCTATGGCCAGCTTGTGCCCCTTGGCATGGTGCCCTTGGTGTGTGTTCTAAATTCCCCTATCCCCTATTTATTTAATGAATCCCTTTCGTTGTTTCCATATATTTGTGGCAGTTTGTGCCAAGACAATGTGCGGGGGGCCCTAGGCTCCCTTCTGTCAGCTGCTCACAACCAACCTACTTTTGTCTAGTGGTTCTCCATCAAAGCTCTTTTTTAGGGTTTCTATTTGTAGAATCTTGTTTTTAGTGTGTGTGTGTGACGCACAAAAAAAAAAACAAGTGATGTTGCAAGAGCTTGTATTTATCTATAATTACAACCAAACAAATAAAGACAATCCTTGAAGGAAATTGGTTTTTATTATTGAAAACCCATGAAATGATATCAGATATAACTACAATACTAATTTAAAACCAAGGTCAAATTTTAACCAAAGTTTCTCAATTCAAAGTAGTGGCTAAGGGACTCAAATGGCAAGAAGGAGAGGTGTTTTTAGGAACATGAAAGTGAACTATTGAGTTTACACAATATTGGTAAATCAATAAAAGATAAGAGCAAGGTCACACACACTGCCATACACAATATTGATTTTACACAATATTTGTGAATCAATGAAAACTAAGAGCATGGTCACACACATTGCCGTACACACAGCCAAACATTTAATTCTCGGTTTTAAACAAAATTTAAAATTTATAGTATATTGTTTTTTGGTTAGTGCTAGCAAAAAACCTTATAAAAACTTTGGGTACTGAAAAACCCACATGACATAAGTAATAATGATTGTGCATGTGTGTGCATGTGTGTTATATTACTTATGTCTAATGAATGTTTAGATCTTACTATATATAGATATGGAGAGATAGACATATATAGAGAGAGAAAGAGAGCGAGAGAGATAGGGGAGAGAGGTAGGTTAGAGAGAGAGAGAGAGACAGAGAGAGAAAAATGAAATGAAATGAAATTTTATTATTGTCTTCGAAGGACCATAACGGGTCCATGAGACACATGAAATTTTATTATTGTCTTCGAAGGACCATAACGGGTCCATGAGACACATGAGACACATGAAATTTTATTATTGTCTTCGAAGGACCATAAGGGGTCCATGAGACACATGTCGAACATACATGAATACATAAGTTGATGCACTCGGGAGCCTCATCGGAAAGCATAATGAAACTGAAATGTGTGAAGGGAGAGAGAAATAAATTGCTGCTCACCAAAAATTTATCATCAATAAAATGCATTAATAAGAATATTGTGCTAAGCCCATATACATGTGCAAACCTACTAGGTTATGACCACAGCCTCCGAAATGCCATTATTAAACCTCCCTAGTGTAATTTGTGCTACTTAAATTACTTCAACATCTCACATGGAACTACTAGATTGTGAGCATAGTCTCCTGAATGCCATTAGCATGCTCACCTCCCTGGAAAAATTTGCACTAATTAAATAACCTTAACCTCTCACATGGAACTAGCAACAAGATCAACTCCTAAAATTCTTAGGGATATTTTGATGGCATTGTTTGGGTCCACACACACAATCCTCCAGTCATTATCTTCAACACTCTTGCTGAAGGTAGTGACTTCCATTCAGACAAGTTTGTGCATATAGACTAAGGTTTTATCAGGTGCATTCTCCCACTTGTAATTCAACTTGGCTTATGTGTGATTCATTCACAAAAAATCCCATGGTTGCACACTAAAATCCTCTTTGAACATGTCTTTTGTTGTGTTTGTGCAACCAGTTTTTTGGAAATCACTTCAAAACATGGTATCTACAAGAGATCATTGATGAAAAATAGAATGCTCCCAATATTTAAAGTAGTGCTTCTGCAAGCCATTGATCAAGAGTGGCAAGGGTGGGGGATTTCTCCAATGGTGGTTTATCAACATTGCTATTGAATTCCGATACCGGCATTGAGTCGTTAATCTCACCAAAAATCAACTCAAGTGATTCCCAACTTAGAGTGCTAGGAACATTGTGGTGGAAGGGAAGTGTTGTCACTGAATCTTGATCAAGTGGTTGATTGCATGTTGTTGGAGCTAGCATAGAATGGTCATGTGGTAGGATTGGCATGGAACTTTCTAGGTGCCTTTGAGTAAGAGGGCTCGATGTGGGTTGCAATGTGGATGAAGGCCTAAGATTAATATTGTGTGAAAATTGTTTTTGGAAGGGTGGAAATACTTGGGAAGGAGGAGGGGGAGGGTTCACATGGGAAGGAGGGCGTGTGTTTTGAGGGTTAGTGGTGGGAGAAGGTAGGGGTTGTGTTTGACTATCCACTAAGGTTTCATTGGGGAAGTTGAGTTTAGCTTTGGGCCCTCTGAATTTGAAGGCAGCCTTGTCGTAGGCTCGGGCGGCCTCTTCTGCGGTGTGAAAAGTGCCGAGCCAGACACGGGCGGCCTTCTTGGGGTCCCTAATTTCGGCCGCCCATTTGCCCCAAGGCCGGTGTCTGACTCCGCGGAACTTCCTTCGCTTCTGATAGTGTTGGGGTTCGGTAATGTTGGCAAGCAGCCTCTTGAGTGCCTTTTTGGAGATCTCGGACCATCGCACTGCGCGAGAAAGCTCAACAAGAAGCCTTTCGAGCTCCATTGCTGCAACAGTACGCAGGAAATTAATCCAAAGTATTAACTGCATTATTGATCCTGTAATGCAATCCCATTAGCTGTAATCGCTTTCTTAATGCAATATAGATTACACGACCAGAGCTACGTTACCTTGTAATGCAGCGGCCGATTGGTAATTAGGCTGCGGCGACGATATCAAATCAGGTTGCAGGCTAGCATGGAGAGCTGGCTGGCTCGATAACGTCGCTGCAATATGCAGAGGATGGCTCGTTAGGTTAAACGATGTCGAGGCGGCAGCTGCATCAATATTACTGGGCTCATTAATTGTGTCCTCTGCTAATGAAACCATTAAACCATTGCAGCAATTTGAAGCAGCTGCAGCTGCAGCTGCTTGTGTACTGTGTGTACTTATAAGAGCGGAGATCATTTGATCTTCAGCGCCAGTATATTGCAACGTATAATGCGACAGCAGCGGATGATCAGCGATGAAGCGCGACATGGGATTAATTAATTAAAGATCACAAGCCGCTAATCCGAAGCTAGCTTTTACTTAATTGCTAGAATATTGCAAGGCTAAGGTCTAAGGCTCAAAAGCCTAGCCTCGCGAAGGTCCTTATAAAGGAGCTTTGGGCTCTCAAAGCCTGTGGAAAAAAAAAAGGGTTTGTTAAGATTTGGACTGATAAAATCAGATTTCATACAGCCTTGCAAAAAATGAAGAGATTTATAAAGGTTAAAAAAGTTAGATTTTTGTACCTGCCCCAAAGTCAAGTGCGGTCGAAAAATAGCAAATTGAACCGACCAATTTGACTTGAAAGTCGCTTTGCCCGTGGTAGTCGGTCTACAACACGTGCAAAATACAGAACCCACCATATTGAACCCTCCCCAAATAAAGTACATTCAACCCTCCCCACTGTAAAAAGATAAACTTTTTTCTAACAAGTGAAAAAAAATTACCCTCAAG
>NC_141071.1:11309288-11516788 GCF_041138505.1 Cibotium barometz | reverse complement strand
TTAAAGACTTTTAACCTTAAAATTTGAAACTCAAAGACTTTTAACCTTAAAATGCCAAACCACTAGGAAGTGGTGGTGTGGCCACCTTGTATACCTAGAAAAAAATATTTAAAAAGTAATGATGACTAATGTGAAAGACAAATCTTATTGATACCAAATAAGAAGAAAGTACAATATCAACCATCCGACACTCCATAGAGTTAAAAGGGAAAGATTCTTGCCAATCATCATCATCCAAGAAAAATAAAGTTACTACTTAAAGTTTTAAGGAAAAGGTAGGTGTCAACACTCTTCTCCCCTTGTTATTAGGGTTATAACTTTATAGAATGTTAAATGGTACACAAACTAAAATATTTAGTGATCATTTGAGTGAATGAGTAGCTCAAAATCATATCATGTGAGAATTTGGTTGGGTCCCATTATGGTTTTAATAATCAACTATAGAATTTCAAGAATGAAAATCAATTCAACATTTAATTTAAATAGTTTTAGAAAAAGTCCCAAAGTATGTAAACATTATATTAGGAAAGCCCATGTCATATTCATGTGCATAAAACCTAAATCAAGACTAAATTATAGGTAGAATAAACTTATATCTACAAATTGTATTCTGTGCAACCATATTTCCACTCACATCAGCCCCAACAGCTTCTTTTTCAGCAGCATACCAGCTGCTCATCTCATCAAAAACAACATCCCTACTTACCCTCAACTCACGTGTAGCAGCAGGGTTATAACACCTGTATCCCTTTTGCTCAAGGGAATACCCAATAAACACACATTTTTCAGCTTCTAGATCCAGCTTAGTTCTCAGCTCATCTGGCACATGCACATATGCAATGCATCCAAAAGACTTTCAGTTGAACCACTCCCCATGACTTGTCATGTGGTTCGAAGCACCTGAATCAACGTACCATACATCATCTTTATGTGCTGGTTCAACATTTTTAGACATGGCATTAACGACATGCTGCATAAAAAACAACCTTTCATTATCCTCATTGTTTCTGCTCGAGGATGCATAGTTGTTTTGCTGTAATTTTCCATTTTGCATGTCAGCCTGCTTCTTATGACAATCTGTCTACACATGTCCAGGCTCCTTGGTTCCAATCCTTGAACTCTTTCACATCCGCAGTAGTTGGATTGATCTCCGGTATCTCCGGTGCCTCTTCATGCTCACCTTCTATGTAGTCCCAGTAACCCTTTCCCATCAGGAAATTTGTCAATCTAAAACCTCCAAGCATGGAAGTTGTTCTTGTCAAGCTTCTCAGCAACAATCTGGTTTATGCCATCATTTGACATCTTGGCAGACACACAAATTTACCAGAAACATCACTCTGGTTTGTCCTACACAAACTGCTGTATTTTCTGCAGTGGTACTGTACTACACTCAAATGTCACAACCAGTGACCTCAATATGCATACATACACCCAATGGCAACTGTTGACCTCCTTGCAGCACAACAATGTCTGCACAACCAATCTGTCTTCCTGCAGTTCTTAAAACAGAGTTCTGCATAGAATCGACGACTTACCCGTAGTGCTCGAAATCGCCTGCTTTCTGAAAAACGGAGGTCCTAACGCGCCTGAAACGCGTTTTCGGCCTGAAAAATGTAGTTCGATAGGACAATATAGTTGTCCTATAGCTTTACTCCCGCAAAGAAAGCTCCTCAATCAGAGATCGTTTGCCGGTGCCTCCCGTAGAGCTCCCGATAAGGGTGCAGTCACCAACACAAATAAGGAAGAGTAGATGAAGCTCTATAGTGTGAATCCAACTAAATGAGCTAGCACTATAACTATGCCAGTCTCTAGAATGGCTGTCACATAGCCTGTCATCCCACTGGCCGCATATCACCCATGATCTCACCAACCATGCCACTGGTGTAAGTGTGGGGCCTATCCCCCAGGCGGGTCATCAATGTCCACTGCCTCACTAGATGATCTCGAAATCTCAACATTCATATCATGCATCATATAGCCAAGTGTAAAGAGTCTTCAATGATTGTTAATGAGTTGTCGATTTCCAGCTATCATAAAGCTCATCATTGGCTCACAATGGGCCACCAAATCAACACATGTGAAAGTTTCCATCATAGGAAAAAGATCTATGCATGTTAGAATATCACTGGCACATGAGACAATGTCCAAAACCTTATGCACTTGAGTGTATAGCTTCCCAATCACTTGCTTCCTAGAAACTTCAGCAAGTGTATTGCTCCCGTGGTACCCACAATGAACTCACAAAGGCCCACATAATAATAATCCATGCAATTACCATAAGACTGAGTGAGTGGGTGACCTCTCTTGTCCATGTTTACACCCAAATCTGTCATCATGGACTGAAGCATTCCATTATGCACGCATATGCCTGGATGCTCAAGGATCATAACCATACCCTTTTGGACACTATTCTTAATCAACCTATAGCATGAATAGCCGTGATCATCCAAGTATAACACATCATTGGGCTGATTTCTTTGTAGCTCTTAGTCCAAAGTAACAATACCAATGGCATCTTCTAAGAAAATTACCCTTTTGACCCCTCAAATGGCAACCGAATCAAGTTCTTGTTGACTCTGCCACTCTATATGAATCTACATACATAAATTAGATCAAGTAACTATTGGTTTAGTACTATTGAGGAAGAACACCAAGTGAGGTCCTAGACCAAGTAGGAAAAAACCAATCAAGATAGAGTTTTATTTGAATGAAGAACACATTTTTCACTCAGAAAAACTCAAAGAACATTCAAATATCTTTTTGTTCTTATAAAACTAAAATCACCTACCATGATCGCATATCCATGAACATTGTGCATGCACTACCTTCAAGATGAACAAATCTAATCATTTCATTAAAAAACAAGCCAAAGTGGAGAAAATATATAGACCGCCCTTGTCTAGGGTATAAACACACCCTTGCCTGAGATATAACACACCCTTGTCTGGGATGTAAATACACCTTGTTTGGTATATAAACACATCCTTGTATGGAATATAAAGAGCTATCTTTAATGAATTAATATTTTATCTAAGCTCCCTTATAACCCTAGCAAAATGAAACAATCTGTATGGAGAAATCTATGGACATCTCTAGAGAGGGATCCAACACCTTGTACCTAGAGACGACATCACCTCCTTTGACAACATCCACATCTTTTATGTGATCTATTTAGTGGCTTACATAACCTTGATAACATCCACATCTTTTATGTCATATTTTTAGGGGCTAACCTAACTTTTGTGAATCATGTGTCGTTGGGAACTTTGCTACTAAAGAGCTATAAATTTGGAACTTCGCTTGTGGATACACTAGCCCATCACTCTATTGTCACCATTGACGATCTCCATAACCATTAAGGTGTGTAGGCAGAGCTTGATCCACTTTGATGGAGGAAAGAAGAAGAATTTCTACACTTGGTTCTGACTCACATAAGAAGCAAGAAGAATTCCTACACCCAATTCCAACTTACATAAAAAGCAAGAAGAACTTCTACACTGAGGTCTAACTCACATATAAGAGACACATAAGAAAGGGAAAATGCATGCAAGAGAGAGTCAATGTAAGTATCAAAGAGAACTCATGCAAGAGGGTAAAAAGGGGAAGAGGGGAGGGAGAACATAGCTCACATGAATTTCTATTATAAGGGGAATGATTTGGTACTGCTTAATGTCAAAAGTATCTTACAAGTGTCTAGCATTCATAATAACTAGCCATGACTTATATATAAGTGACTACTCAGTGGCTATTGTTCACATATATAGCTAGCCATGACTTTTATACAAGTGGCTAGTATTCACACATAATTAGCCATGCCTTCAAAATATTTTTTATTCTAAGTAAGTATATACAAAACCAACATCATCTTACAAAAAATAGGCTTTCATTTATAAAAAAAAGATGTAGTAGTGTGCATCCTTGTATGTGCAAGGCATCCTCTATCCAAAGTCGCCATCAAAGCTCCCTACTCGACCAAAGCACACAAGTGGGCAGACAACCATCATCTTTTAATTAGGTTTTATAGCAAGTGATATCGTTTACTCTCTACTTCTTTCTATAATTCAATGCTTTGTGTTGTGAAGATTCTACTATGTCTACTTACACGTTCAATTTCTTTTGTTTCTAGCAATGGTGATACTAAGAAGTTGTTTAATATCCTTTATGTGCCAGGCATACAAGAGAAATCTTTTGTCTGTGGACCTGTTAGCCATAGTTGTGACCATTAAATGCTCTAAGCATTATGAATAACAGCTTATGTATTAGCTCTTATGAATTAGATCTTGGACATGAGATCTAATCATGCATTTAAGAGATCATCAATCTACCTTATTCATACATCGCATATGCCATCCTCTCATACATTGATTATTTTTTAGTATTTTTTGAATTTATATGCATAAATCTCATAATGCATAGGTTTGATAAGCTCTTATTCATTAGCCCAAGAGCTGCATGTATGAGACCGTATTCATATGATGCATAAGAGCTAATGCATAAGAGGAGCTCATGCATTACCACAAAAGAGACTTTCACATAAGAGCTTATATATTAGCTCTTGTGAATCATGCATTAACTTAATTCTCTTATGTGTAGTGCACAAAAGCCTATGCACAAGTTCATATGTATTATTCATAAGCGTTTATGCACAAGAGCTTATGCATATGCATAAGATTTAATTCTCTTAAGCATTATTCATTAGCCCAAGAGCTGCATGTAAGACCATATTCATATTATGCACAAGAGCTAATGCATAAGAGGAGGTCATGCATTACCACAAAAGAGACTTTCACATAAGAGCTTATATATTAGATCTTATGAATAGCTTTAATGATGCACGAGAGCTTATGCATATGCATAAGATTTAATTCTCTTAAGCATTATGCATAAAATCCATAAGTTCAGACTCGCCATAATCTTTTAGGTCCTATGCATAATGCATAGGATCTTATATATGCATAATGCATAATAGCTTATGCATAGCCTCTACACAAAGGCATCAGTAGGAACGCATAAGCTCTCATGCATGATAGCTTATCCATAAGCTCTTATGCAGTATGTATAAGAGCTTATCCATAAGCTCTTATGCAGTATGTATAAGAGTTGAATAAGCTCTAATGCTTAACACATAAGGGCTTATTAGCTCTTCTAAAGATAAATTATGACATTTATGCATGTAAAATATAAAAAGAATAAAACATAGAAATACGCATGAGAGTGCCATATGCATATGAATAAGGGAAACGAGGAGAAAACTCTTATCGAGGATAATGAGTATGAGAAAACTCATTTCGGAGAAGACTCTTACTTGAAAGCTTTAAGAAGGCACTACAAACAAGAATAAGTTATTAGTTAAAATAATGATACAAATATTAAGAAGAAGAGTATCTCTTCATAGCTAACAAAGTATAGCAAATAAATGCCGATACCACGCATGACTATAGTAGAAATGGTTTAGCGAGGGTCTACCCACAAGAAGAGATCAAGGCTAATAGGAAGGGTATTAGGAGAAAAGTTTTCAATTTTAAAACCATCAACATTTGGTAATATTATTGTAGTGTAGAGCAATGATGATTTCCTCCTTTCTCCTTGGGATGCATTGGGGTAAAAGAAAGTGTGTTTTTAAGAATGGCACAATACTCACAATTTGGTGTGAAACTTTAAATCACAAGCAACTCGTACAATTAGTAATGTGGCGTCATTCTTAAGAAATAAAATGTACATGGGTGAAATATTTACATGCATCTTAGGAAAGATATGTTTGAGAATCTTCCACATGGGCAGTGCTAATTCTATCCACTTTCAGATGGAACAAATTTATGTCATGGGGCTAGGAGAAGAAGGGATATGTAGCATGCCCACAACATTGTCTTGATAACCATGCATGGGTAGTTACTTTTAAAACCTTACTCCTTGCAAAAGTAGAACTCTACCTACATAGCTTAGGGGATGAAGATCATGGTGATGTTTGCCTCCATTTCATGGCTTCCCATTCTTTGTCTCTTAAGCATCTAGCACACCTAATGAGCATAAGTAAGCCAACTTCTACATCAAGCTTTCATTCTGAGCTTTGTCAAAATGAAACCAAGAGGGTGCTTCCACTAATAGTAATTCATCTAGGTTTGACATGATGTCAAGATACTCAGACTCTTCAACTAGAGGTTTGAGGAGCGGCTCTACTTTGGTCTCACTCTCCTCCAATGACATTATCATGGAATCATTGGAAATGTTATTGTGATGGATGTAAGGTGGTGGTGGTGGTGATGATGAAGAGGAAGAAGGCATAGAGGAGTACATTGTGTGAAGGTTTGTGTAGGAAGAAAACAAGCTAGGGGTGTCAATGGTGGGAGTCTCATGGTAGGGTGATGGATGCATTATTTGGGAGGGCAAGAGCTCGTGAGTAGGAGTGGTTAGAGCTGCGTTTACACTCACCTCTTCTTCAGTGCAGGTTTCCAAGGAGTCAGGGCTACTATCATCATCATCATTTGTGGCCTCTTGATCTACACCGAAGATTTCATCAGGGAAGTTGATCCTGGCTCTGGCCCCTTTGAACTCAAAGGCTTTTTGGTCATAAGCTCGGGCGGCCTCCTCAGCTGAGTCAAAGGTGCCCAGCCACACGCGGGCACCCTTCTTGGGGTCCCTGATTTCGGCCGCCCATTTGCCCCATGGCCTCTGTCTGACCCCTCTCAACTTTTTTCTGTTGGGCTCTTGCTCATGATGGCGGCGGAAATCAGCAAGACTTTGAGTACTGCGTGCAGTACTCTCCAGGCCTTGCAGCCTCCTTCGGAAGGCTTCTGCTGAGCTGGCCTTTGACCAATCCGTGCTGGACACGTCTGCAATAAGCTTGTCGAATTCCGTCTCTGTCGGCCGGTGATCACGAGAGCAAAGTTGTAATCACGATTAGAAGGGCAATTTAAGATTGGTTGTGCATGTAGTTAATCCTAATCTCTCTACTATGCAATCTAATTGCAATAGAGTCTTCATCAAAAGGCAAGATTATTCTTCTGCATTGATAATGCACAATATAGAGCGTACCTTCGAGGGTGACATGGTGATGCCGGCCGGATAATTCCCAACAGTATTGATCATCCGAGCAATCCTGCGCGAGCAGGCTGCTCCTGCTGATATCGTCTGCGACGCTGCTTGAAATTATAGGAGGCAGTAATCCAGAGGGCTTTGGTAGTACGCGTGTTACAGTAGTATCAGCTAGCTCTTGATTCGAAGATCCTTCGGAGAGAACGTGTTTGAGAGCTGAGACCATTATCAGCATCTCTTCTTCTAGCTTAATATTGCCATGAAAGCTCACCCCGGAACCCATTTCTGAGCGTGGGTTAGAGATTTGCTGCGAGGGCTGCGCCATTATAGCTCGTGATCTTTTGAATCCGATTTTGGGGGGCAAATTAGACTCCATACTAATCAGATGATCAGTATTAACCTCTAAGCCTGCTGTTGATCTAAGCCTGAGGCAGGAAGCTAGGTGCGAAGGTAATTAAGGGAGTGATTAGCAAGAGGTAAGAGGCAAAGACGGCGATCATGCACATGCAGTGAAGGCGGCGATGGGGTATAAATAGGCTGGACGAGCTATTACGCGTGATGAGAGCGAAAGGTGGTGGCAATGAAATAATGTGGGACGCGTTAACTTGTGCTGGATTGATGAGAGAGGGAATTTTCCAAAGGGCCGCCATGCAAAAGAGGGAATGTGTGCACAGTTGCACTCTGCTCTCACTGTTGCAACACACAGGAAAAAAAAAAAAGGTAACATACAAACGCGGCCTCCAAAGAATGAAACTTAAAAGAAAGCTCAAACCCCATCGCTTTAATGGGGAGACAAAACCCTTTCAAAGTCCAACCTCTTTCAAACTTCCAAGTCTTTGTTTGCCTTTATGTTGTTATTATTATTATTATTCCCACTTTAGGCCTATAATCATCGTGTTTACATGATTTGTCATTCCCTTCTCCCGCCTTGAGTTTCGAGGCAAGGGGGCTTGGTGCAACCCCTTTCGTCGAACCTAACATCAATCATTTGCACCACCGTTGATCAAAGAGGAAGGCACATTTCCTTCATGATTTTATCTAATTATAACTAAATTTCAAAATTTTTGAGGACGTATTTTTCCTTCTCGCATCAAAAGGACTTAAATGAATATTGAGCAAGTTCTAGGCTAAGCTAAACCTATCTTTTCCCAAACCCTAGGGTGGTGTTTTCGAGGGTGGGGGTGGTCTGAGAAAAAATCCGAGTTTAGTGTGATTGCAACTTTCAATATTGAAAAATACCTTTCTAATAGATTGTGGAAGAAAGCCTTCACATTTTAGACATTTATTGATCAGTCATTATTTCATTTGAGACAAAGGCTTATCATTTTTTCACACGGTTGTTTTTTTCCGACATTGGAGGAAGGAATGGAGGTGGTGTATGTTTTTACCTCTCTATGCATTTTTTTATGGGTAAATTTTAAAATAAGGTCAACCCTTTGGTGGCACTTAATAAGTTATATATAAGTTCTCTTTTCCAATTTTTTGTGTGACTAAAGGAGAGGATTTGTATGTGTCTATAGCGACTAACAAGCATGATTTATATGTCTCTTGCCATGCATTGAAAAATTATATATGAGAACTTAAAAATATTGCTTGACAATAGGTATCTCTTTGAATTTACATCCTCATATCTTACTTGGCATTTTTGCACACATACTACTATGTAAAAGTTATTAAGGCAAACTTTTAGAATTTCAACTATGGTAATGAACATTTAGATATTTTTCTTTTGCATTAAAGGGCATTTCTTGCTAATCAATTTACGTGTTATGTCAATTGAGATTAAAAAAAACTTTGCGCAGTCGTTTGCTATACAAAATGCAAAGGTTTGACTACCCATATATAATGATTTGGTGTGACTTTTCTTTCACCTTACAAAGCACATTCCTTGAAAATTTTCCCAAATGATGTGTAATTGTTGAGATATAAAAGTTTTAAAAATGAAGTTTAATTTGTAAGGTGTCATTTGACCAATGTTGAAGTAACTTGAATAAGACCAACACTACTATAGTGATGTGTTATAGTGATTAATCTTCAGCAGGTTGTTTAAGAATTCAATGAAGTTATTTGATATCTTTCATCCACCTTTTGATGCATGACAAGTAGTAGTCTTTTGAATCACTAGTAGAAATACTCGTTTCTTTTTTGCACATCAAACTTATGTGCCTTTTTTGCAATGGTATGCAAAATTATAATGACATTAAATAGAAAATGGTAGAAATGGCTTGCATTTGTGATGGCTTGGATTTTTCATTTTTCATAGCATTTTCTCTTTCACACAATATTGGTGGTAGTGGTGGTGGGGTGGCTCGGGGGGGTCACTCACAGAAAAATGTGAATATCACGTGCGTTCAATAGAAGCATATTTTTAATTCATGAAACTTACGAAAATATATTTACATAAGGTTATTATTTAAAATTTTTCAAAAAAATTTACAGATTCATAAAGAAAAGGGGATATTATATGGATAAAAAAATTCTCAAAGAAGGGATTTAAAATATAGACCTTGAACGCACGCGATAGGGGTATTCTACATATAGTGACCCCCGAGTGAGGTGGCATGGAAGAGAGAGGCCACGTGAATGGGGGGGTGCGGGTAAGTGTATTGGTGTTTGGGGTCTCTAGTTAAAGGGTGTATTTTTAAAAAGTATGTCAAATTTTTTCCAATCCATGTGAGAAATTTAAATAAATGTAAATGCTTCGGGTTACTTTCCTTCAAACTTACAAAGCAAAGAAAATAAATTAAATTAAATTTCTATCATAGGATGTGTAAGTGTTAAGATTTATAAATTTAAAAGAACGAATTTTAGTACCTAAGATATCATGTCACTAATTTGAAGTTTCAAATCATTCACATGTATAAGACTAATATACTAGCCAAGGGCTATAATAATCGACCTTCAATAGGACTAAAGTATCCCATGACAAAATAAAAAATGATACCAACAAGTTGCAAGCATTAGGGAGTGAAAAAAGATGGTAAACAAAACATTAAAATGCAAAACTTTAAGCCCTAGAAAAGAGAGGTCATTAAGTTTCAAGGTTGTATGATATGTGTTACATTAAACATTTTGTTGAGAATTTGCCATGTGGCACAAAGCTAGAAAGGCAAGGTCAAAAAAAGTCAAAAGATTGAAACTACTTTATTCTTTTGCCATGTAGCATGAAGCTAGAAAGGCAAGGTCAAAAAAGCTAAAAGATTGAAATAATCTAAAGCATATCTTAAAGACCTAGAAAATGAAGCGATTTGGAGAGGACACCAAGTTAAGATGAGATTTCAAAAACCTAAGAGACTTGGAGATGATAGAGTCTAAGAGATTTAGAGAAGATGAATATCAAACCCTAAACCATTGAGTATATTCCTATTTGGAAAACCAATAACTTTAATACATACCAAAATCCACAAGAAACTAAGAGATGATAAAAGTAAAATCTTTGTTTTGGGAGAGGTAAAAGGCTAAGATGTTCTAATAAGATTAATTTTTACCATGTAGTGCTTCTTTCTTTAGTGGATAAAAAATTATTTGACTTTGTGATCCCCCTCACACTTTTAATATGAAAAAAGAAACATACAATTTTGGTTGGACCATTATCATGCAAAAGTGAATATGACACCGTATTCTCCTCCCTTATTCTCTAAAACTTTAGTGAATTCTAAAATCTATAAAACTCTCATGCAAGTGCTCTTCTTTTAAATCAACATTAGAATAGCCCATAATGCCAAATTCCCCAAATTTTGTCTTGTTGTAAGCCATTGATCTTGTTACATATTGAAAAGTCATCCAATGGACAACACTTTAAGGTGAAATTTGCAGTTCATTTTAGAAACATCTAACCACAAACAACTTCTCACACCACTATAATTTGTGACTTGTATATTTTTGCAGCTTTAAAAATATCCATTTCTCTCATGTCTTTTCATCTTTGCTCATAATAAAATTAGATTTACTTTATGAATTTGGAATGATAGAACAAGTTTGTGAAAGAAAAAAAAGCTACTTAGTAAACATGACACAAAAATCTCATATAACACTTTTATATCCTTCAATCAAAGTAGTCTTACATATCATGCATAACAGAAAAAAAAACTTCTATATGTATAAACCAGTGGCATGTACCTTCCACTAATCAATGGAAGAGATATATTTTACATATTTTCAACTTGTTATACGATAATTTTGTATTTTTGAAATGAGAAATTTTCTAGACATATAAAAATTTCCCTAAAACTCCTACCCTATACATTGATGCATATCTCGAGGGTTGCACTACTATGAAATCATGTGTATCACATGCATTCAAGGGGTACTTAAAAACCCCTTACCTATGAATTTTTTGTGAATATAATGACCCCTTTTTCTTTATAAACTTATGGGTTGTTTTCAAAATTGATTTAAAAAACCTCTCTTGTAAATATAGTTCTGTACATTTCCCTTAAAATTTTGAATTAAAAAACCCCTTGTGATGGGCTCACGTGTTAGACTTACATATTTCTAGGTGAACCCACTGGGATGCATATGCTAAACAAGACATGGATGCAACTTTATTATTCTTTAATTTTAGTTGTCTTTCTTTTTCCTAGAAGATCACAAATCAATCTTAAGTCATTTTTTAGGTAAGTCCATTTCTATGGCTCAATCACATGATGACAGGTTCACATGCACACCATAAACATTGATTAAGTTCAATGAATGAGTTCACTTGAGAGAATATAAAATTTGCATGACTTTTGGAATTGAGGATGAAGTCAACATTTCCAATAAATAAGATGGTGATACTATTTTTAGTATAGAAACCCCTTTTTCTTTAGTATTCGCTTTTAAGTAATTAATCATTTTGTTGCCAAATAATAATAACTTCAAATCCATACTAGAGTATCTTTAAATCTTGTGTGGATCAATAATCATTAAAGTTTCATAATGTGTTATGTTTAAAATAATTGGAGTTTCCATTCGTACAATGACATGTTTCAAGAAAAACTTTAAGTGGTTATTCATGAGAAAACTACACTAATTAGACAAGACAATACGGTAAAAAGTGTGCACTTTGCAAAACTATGTTTTTACATCGACATAAACTATACTTGTTAACCAACTTGTAAATGAAGCAAGTATAATGCCACTTGTTGCAAACCTTGTAAATAAAGCACATCAACAATAACTGGTTAAATGAAACTAGTAGCATAATCCATTAAGTGCACCATGCTATTAGCATTTGATCAAAATGACATTTCAAAAATGAAAATTAAAAAGATTACTAGGAACTCATTAAGAATAAAATTTTGTGAATCGTACACAATTGGCAAAACACATGGTGCCTCTACTTGTCCACTTTAACATACCTATTGCCACGATGATGCTCATTATTATAGATGCTACATACCCTCTTTTTCCCATCATCTCATTTTTAAAATTTCCCTTCTTTTTTGAACTATTGTTTAGTTCACATTGTCATGTCACAATGTCCCTTAAAGCTTCTATAATGTTGCTTCTATAGGCACTCCACAATTTTTTAAAGTTTTCATCTTGTCCTCAGTCAAATGTGAGGAACCTAGTAAGTGCGTGAAAAAGACTCGACTATTGTGCAATTGCACTCATTAAAAAAAAACCCGAGTACATTGTAGTCGCACCTTCAAAAATCAAAGAATACTTTCAAATTCTGAGAGTGAGGTTCAAAAATTCGTGGTATATTCAAGAGGTTTTAGTCAATGTAATATTTTTAAAATTCATAAATAATCTTTAAAATTCATAAGAATATTTAGAACTTACCTGGAGTTTTGTTTGTCACGTTTAAATAAAAAACGTTTTTTTAACCTAATACCACTTAGAACACTAAAGGTGGTAGAAAGGTGGGGTTCTATGGTTAGTACAGGGTTCAATGCCTAGGGACTACATGACGGATGGCCCACATGGCACTAATGGTGGGATGCGCATACGGCTGGCCAAAGCGTACCAACTGGATTTTGCACGTGTAGACACAATCATGTGTAAAGGACGTGTGTTTGTGTGACCGGGGCAACAAAAGAGGCTGAAGGCGTTTAAGAAAAGAGAGGATCTCGCTTTGTATGGGATATATAATGCGCTAGGAAAGATGCACGTGTGGTCGTTGTCCGCCACCCAACAAATTTGCACGTGTTAACATGTCTCCATTTGTTTACTTGTTGCTGCCCATGCATGCGCATATTTGAAAGCGCCGCCGGCCAATCACAAACGTATCCAAAATCAAAATTATTTTTCGTCACATTTTCCACTCCATTAAGATTTGATTGTATCGAGCTGTGCTCTCCAAAGTATGTATGATGTTACTATCCTAATGTGCATAAGAAAAAATTAACCTCTCCTTCAACATATTATATCCATCAACATTTTCCACCACAAGACGTCTGTATCCATTACGCATTGGGCTAGTGCTCCATAAAAACATTTTTTCCCTCTCATCATTCGTGAGGAGATGAATATTGGGGGAGGTTCATCATCTAGGAATTCACATGAGATGGCCTTCTACAAGTAGAAGTAAAGGCCTTCTACTCGAATATAAGTCGAGTTAGAGGCATCATCTAGAGGCCGAGATGGTGGCCATTTTGGAAACAAAAATCATGGGCAATTAACAACAAAAACAACAATAGGAATCTAACGTAGAAACAAATGGAAGAGGCCACTCTAGAGGCAGGGGAAGCCAGAGAGGTTGAGGTGGTTGTTTGGCAAAGAAATCAGAATACAAATTGCATAGAGTGCTATTAATGTGGCAAACCTA
The DNA here is from genome assembly GCF_041138505.1 of Cibotium barometz. NCBI lineage: Eukaryota > Viridiplantae > Streptophyta > Polypodiopsida > Cyatheales > Cibotiaceae > Cibotium > Cibotium barometz. The sequence goes on along the minus strand of NC_141071.1, from coordinate 11,503,002 downwards.
GGTGCATGGCAAAAGACTAAAGGGCTGCTATAAAAGTAGAATGATATCAAAAGGGGAAAGTTACAGGGGCAGTAAGGCAACTATGCATCATTAAGCAAATAGGTTGTGATGATAGAAGTGAGCAGCTATTTATGATGCTCAGTTCCATGACAAGAGACATGTCACGATTGTGAGATATTTGGTATGTAAATTTTGGCTCCTCTAACCACATGAACAATCATGGTGAGTGGTTTAGAGATATGTAGAAAATGAAAAAACCATGATATGTGGAAACATGTGATTATATTGTGCATCCCATTGTGCATATTGGTAAAGTGCCATTGTCTATATAGGATAGTAAAATAAAGTACTTGGAAAATGTACTTCATGGGTCCAAATATTACAAAGAACCTAATAAATAGTTGAGCAAGGTTTACAAGTGAGGTTCAATCCTAAAGGGTATTTTGTGGAAGACTTCAAAAATTTATGCCATTTAGTTACAAAGGGTAACATAAATGGTAGGATGTTTACCTTGGATATTAACATGCCTGAGGTACAAAGGGTAACATAAATGGTAGGATGTTTACCTTGGATACTAACATGCCTGAGGTGAAGCAACCATGTTTGCGCATATGGGGCATGTGTCATTGTAGATATTAATATATGGCATAAGTAAATTGGCCATGTGAATAAATAGTGGGTTGAAGTCAATGGAGGCCTAAAACATTGTTGTAGGTTGCCAAAGTTTAAGATTGATGGCATGCATAAAGTCTGTGAAAGCATGCCAGCTTGGTAAGCATGCCAAACATGTTTTTCCACATAAAAAGCACCTTAGTGCAAGGCCATTGGATGTTATACATTTAGGTGTATGGGTATTGACCAAGACTGTAACAATTGCAAGTTGCACATATTATGTTATATTCATTGATCACATTAGGAAAGTGTGGGTTTATCTCATGGAAGAAAAAAGTGAGGTGTTTACTCAATTTTAGAAAAGTTATGCAAATAAAATGCCTGAGATCAAATGGTGAGGGAGAGTATTTTTCTAATGAGTTTAGTGATTTCTTTAGAAAGAAGGGAATCAAGAGATAATTTACATATAGGTACACTCCATAACATATAGGAAAAATAAGCACAATGTAGAAGTAACACGTGTCTTAATGTCTTGATTCCCTGCTTATTTCTTAAGAAAGCAGGGAATCAAGAGATAATTTACATATAGGTACACTCCATAACATAAAGGAAAAATAAGCACAATGTAGAAGTAACACGTGTCTTAATGTCTGAAAAGAATATGTCAAATCACTTTTGGGCAAAAGTAGTAGCAACTATTGTTTATCTTATAAATAGGACCCCCACTGTAGCTCATGGTATGATGCCTAAATATAAGTTTTACAGGCATTAAACAAGATTCATCCCATTTAAATGTATTACATATGTGCATGTTCTCGAGATGAAGTGAGAACAAAGTTGGATCCAAAGGTAGAGAAATGCATCTTCATTAGTTATGCTTTGGAGAAGAAAGACTATAGATGTTATAACCCTGAGATGTGAGTAAGCAAAGATATACAAGGGCTCAAGCCAAGAAATTACAAGATTAGGGAACCCTATCCATGATATCTTCTACATCAAAATCCCCTCAGGGTGAAAAATGGAAAAGAAGAAGCAAGGATCATAACAAGGGATAGGCAATATCATTGTGAAGTGAGATACAAACCAAACCAATCATACCAAGGATTTCCTAGTGTCCTAAGGGAGAAAAAAATAAAAGAGAATGATCCAAGAAACCTTGCAAGATATTTTGAGATTTTGAGATGTTCCTCCTCCAGATTCCTCCACTTAAATCACCTTAGATGAAGGACGAGGAATTGAAGACCTTCGAAGGGGTAATCTTGACTAACAAAACTAAAGAGCTTAGGGAGAAAGCCCAAAAAGTGCCAAAGCTCATCAAGATGAGAGACGCATGCAAACCAAGGATCCAAGGGATAATCCAGGCTACATCAAAATTGAAGATATTCTAGAACCTCTAATTCAAATCACTTTGATGGATGGGTAGTGATGGATCAATCTCGATGGATAGGATAATAAAACTCTTTAAAATGGCCAAGAAAGTAGTGGAAGGATGATACAAACTAAAGAGCTTAGGGAGAAAGCCTAAAAAGTGCCAAAGCTCATCGAGATGAGAGACGCATGCAAACCAAGGATCCAAGGGATAATCCAGGTGATGGATCAATCTTGATGGATAGGACAAATAAACTCTTTAAAATGGCCAAGAAAGTAGTGGAAGGATGATACAAACTAAGACCAAAATACAAAGAAGCCCTTCCAAAGAAACTATAAGAATACTCTGACTTGAGAGTGGATGTCTCGAGATTAAGAAAAGCATAAGATGCAGTGCAGTAGATCCAACTATAAATAGAGGGACTTGCACAACCTATTATGTTGTTTCCACATAACATTCCTATAGTGAGACCTTTAGAGCCAACCTTCAAAGTATCCCATGAAGACCATGGTGTCTTGAGTCAAGAAATAGAAACGATTGACTACTAATAGGCCACTCATGAAAATAGCTAGAAGAGATTGGAAACCAAGGAAGAAATCCATTTACAAGCCTTTAGAGCCCAAAAATATGGAAAGCCTAAGAGTGTTACTGCCCACATGATGAGGAAACGAGTGATTTATGAGGGGAAACTTGCACTTGGGGAATCATGGTTGGGAGAAAACATGGAAGGGATTGTGTCTAAATGGGCATAGGTGTCACTACAACCACTTAGGACAACAAAGGGAAACTCAAGAAGTTCTTGGAACCAAGGAAAAAATCCATAACAAAGCCTTTAGAGCCTGAAGATGTAGAAAACCCAAGAACAGTACATGATTACATCCTGAGGAAATGACTGATTTATGAGAGGCAACTTACAGTTATTGAGGAATCATTGAGCTAGGAGAAAACATGGAAGTGATTGTGTTTGAATGGGCATGGGAAGCACGATAATAAAAAAGAAACTCATTGCAAACCATGCCTTTATACATCAGCTTAGACATGAGGACGAGTCTATGACCATAGCTAATATGCCTTCCATAAGGATAGAGCTTAAAGAAGAAACATAAGTGGTAATCCTCTCTACCCATGTGACTATCATGATGGCTGAATACTTAACAAGAAGTCCATCAATGGATGAAAAATCAACCAACCCATAAAAAATTTACAAACACATGCTAGTCAGTGTAGTGGGTAAGTATTTTGAAGGTAACAACATGAATGCCATCATTCTAATCAAATTGGATTAGATGACGTGACTGTTAACCTATGAGGGACATCGAGACGTACTATGTTTTACGTCATTAATTTAAATATTCTGAGTCATGGGCCAGGCTTGTCGGTACCATATGTTAAGGATAAAGGGATTGGGTGATCGTCGATGAGAGGCACACCTTGAATATCAGCAAGGTAAGGGTTAGGATCGGCCGGCCATGTATGGACGCCCATGTGTGAACGGCCAAGTCACCTATAAGAGTCAAATGTAACCCTAAAACTCTCATTCTCATGTGTTGAATACAAGAGTGCTCTTGCCTTATCTTCTTGGTTTCCTTCTCTTGCGTGTGTGTGAGAGAGAGAGAGAGTGTGTGTGAGAGAGCGATCGAGCACTGTGTAGCGGCACGGCGGTGGAGAGACGGTAGAGCGACGACGGCAGCTCCTTCTTCACTGCGACGCGGGAATCCTTCACGGCGGCGGTTAGAGCGGTGAGTGACACACCTTTGCATTCTGTTTGAGCTTGCTTTCATGGTTGTATGCTTGTAGCCATTCGTGGCTCGCATACGGTGTTCGGCAAGTCCCCAGCTACGACCTGTGCGGCAAAAGCGTACATTTTTGGCGCCGCCTGCCGGAGAGATGCCCTGCAACAAGCTCCAGTTTTTGCAGCTCGGGCTGCTGCTGCGTGAAGTGAAATCTACACTGCAGGAAAGGCGACTGTGTGTTTGTTGTTGAGGTGTTTCAGTGTTTTTTGCAATCTGTTTCTGCAATTTGTCTTCTGCAATTTTGTTTCTTTTGTTATTTTTCCGATCCGCGTGCGTTCTGTTCTCTAGGTTTTTGCGTGTGAGGGGGGATTTCTGAATCCCCAGACCTGTGCTGTGTGTGCGAACTGCGCCGCGGTCAAGGCTGAACCCTAGAAAGAAACCCTAGAAAACTTATCCCAAAAAAATTATTATTATTATTAATTTCGTAAAAAACTAAAAAACTAAAAAATAAAAAATAAAATTTTATTTTTGAAGAAAAAAACCAAACGTGTGGAGAGGAAAAGACTTTTTATTTGGAGAAAAAATTTTTGAAAAGAAAAACCCCCCATTGACCCCGACCCCGGCCCCGCCGGCCCCGGCCTCGGTCTTTTGATATATATATATAGGAGAGTGAGCCTCCATAGCTTTCTTTCAAGTGAGAGCTTATGGGAAGTTGAACTCTATATGTAGCCCACTCCCCAAGGAGTGAAGTGAGCATGTGGGATAAAGCCTTCACCCTTTCCTCCACAAGCAAATAGGCCTTCACCCTTTCCCCCACAAAGAAACAGACTGTTTTGAGGACCAAAGGAGTTCTGTATAGGTGAACACGGTGCTGTAAAGCACGCTAGGATCCTTTAAACGATACACTCATTTCGAGCTATCATATGTCCTAGTTCAGGTTCGACCATAAGTAAGGGGGTAAAAAATGGGTTGAAAACAATCTAAAAACAAGTAAAAACGGGGTGCGAAACACCTAAGAAACCACTTGTGTGGACTTCAAGGGTAGTTACCAACGCACGTAGGGTACCCACGTCACATGTATCTATGCTCTGGTCGGGTGTTAGAGTCTGAGCCACTAGAAAGCATTTCAGTTTACGCAAGCTCACACCATCCCTCCACGTTGGCATCTTAGCCTTCAGCTGGAACCCAAGGGAGTGCAACCCAAGATCCACGAATAGCGGATAGTGATTCGTCCTCTGACTCAGAAGCCATGGAAGGGCACCCTACCAAGAACCCTGAGGAGACAAGCCAAAATATGCCAGTTTGGGTCCCACAACCCGGATCTAGCATGTTTAGTCGTCTAATAGAGACCTTTAGTAGAGTAACACGCTCTGAACATGCGACGAGCGAAGTAAATGAAGAAGGAGGGGTAGTGGATTCGCCATTCACATCTCATGTAGACCCTACCCTCCCAAAGAGTGTCCATGTGGATATTCTACCCACTTCGTTTAATGAGGGCCCTACTGAGCTACCACCTTCCGATGCTCTTCCTAAAGTAGAGGTCCCTAGAAGAAGCCAATCCATAAGAAGTGACATTGCGTCCACTTCAAGAGAACCGTTTGGCACACCAAGTCTAGATGGGATATTTTTCAATGAAAATTGGGAATATGATCTATACACAAAGACTCTAACTGACCTATACACGGGTTACACATACCATGTAGGTTGGTTAGAAGTCCTACGATCTACATATAGCGCCACTAATCTAGAGGAGCAACAACAAATGATATGTGAGGTTATTCATAGAATTATCCAAATTGAGAGGCAAAATAGGGGAGTGAACTCAATTTCCACTGGCCCTATGAGATTTTTGGATACGGGCAAGGCCAAACAACCAACCCTATCACAATTGGAGACTCCCTCTCGGTGAGTCCCATAGACCCTTCATATGTTGTTTCGCCTGGAGTCTCAATGCAGGTTGAGCCCACGAGCAGTAACTTTAGCTTTCCAACCTTGGCTCAACTTTCCATTAGGGAATCCATAATGCCTACACCAATGATGAGCATGACGGAAAGCGCACTTGTTACCACTGTAGTTAGTACGACACCGCTACCTAGTGGAACAGTACCTACAACAGTGCGTGCCAGTGCCTATCGACCATACGTACCTATCGCTACTCATGCTCATGTAGCTCTTATGCCTCTTAGTATGCCAATGGCATATGCTCCACGATCGCCTTATCATAACCCTTATCCAAGAGGAGCTAGGCCTAGTCACATATCATATCCTACGTCAGCTGCCTACATACCCAGACCAACGCCAACTCCTATCAACTAGGCTATCCCAGAAGTGCCTCCACCAGCTATGCCTGCTCACCTAGGTGATCTCGCAGCGTTTGCTCAGACGATCGGACGATCTATTGCGGAAAACATGCGGGGCATGCCTGAGAGAGAACCTAGAAGCAAAGCAATACAAGTGGCTAAGCTCACTCAAAACTTCAGTGGTAACGAGGATGTTAGGAAGCACATTGAAGTCTTTGAACACGTGTGTGATTCCTTGGAAGAGCACAATGAGCTATATAAATGTAAAGCCTTAGGCTTAACCTTGAGTGGAAAGGCCGGAGATTGGTATCGAACCTTAAGGGTTGAAGAGCATACTCACTACCCCACTCTCAAGAGATTGTTCTTGAAAGAATACATACGTGAGGGTGTGCTTTGGGGAGTAGCATCTCAACTCCAAAAAGCTGAACGCGAGGAAGGGAGAGACTTTATTAGTCGATTGAAGCATCTAAATTCTCACTGCACTCCTGATGAGCGCTTCAATAACAACCAACTGCTCGATAGATTCATCTAAGGATTGCGCCATGAGGACATTTACAATGGCCTAGTCATTAGAGGTCTTACAACGTGGGAAGCAGTCACACTGCCAATGCAATCCAATTAGAAGACAACTTGATGATTGCAGGTAAAAAGGTGTCTTCGGAGACAAAATCCGTTAGTTCGCAAGTATCTGGGCACGAACCAATGACGGTGAAACCTATTGCCAAGGAGCCCAAGATATCTGAAATGTCTGTGACCGACCTTACTAAGGCTCTCCAAGAATACTTTAGGGGTAATCAAGCTCCTCAGAATAGCCATATGTACCCAAGGAGAGAGCAACAATGGTGTTCGGTTTGCTTAGGACCACATAGCACGAGTGAATGTCCCACATTCAGAGTCAAATTCAATGGAAATTGCAATGCATGTGGTAAGTATGGCCATCAATCTAAAGATTGCCTAGTACTTAAGTGAATGTTGGCAAATCAGGCACCACTAGCCTGGTCAAACACACCTCAAGTACCCGCGCTAATGCCTGCACAACCTGTCGAGAGCAACCGTCACAGCACATAGTTCCAAGAAATCCGAATGTAGTCCAGTCTGTGCCATTACCACTGCCAGTGCTAGGACCACAACCCCCACATCCAAGGATTACCCCAATAAACCAGATGGGTTGTGAGTCACATAGTGCGTGTGGGGATTATGAAGAGGAGATAGACCCCACTGCTCCATACGGGATTGATACGTTTGAAATGACTCCCCAGTACTACATGGAGAATCATTTCGGGCAAGTCAAGCCTGTATATCAAGCGGCTGCTCTCGCCACAAGAGGGCAAAACCTTAATACCTTGGCGAGGAGACCACCTCTTCAATGCTATGATTGTGGTGGACCGCATCGTGTAGCGGAGTGCCCTAATAGGCTACAGAAGATCGCTACTCAAATGCAACCAAATCAAGGGAGCACATCGAGAAAGCCGGTACTTACATGTAATCATTGTGGCATAGATCATTTGATTGCTCAATGTCCACATAATCCTGATGCACCCAAGATTACGCCATTGAATTTGGTTGAGGTCACCAACCAGGCACGAGGAACCATACCTGTCGTACCCGCGAATGTAGTTACACGGTCAATGCTTCAAAATCAAAACTACATTCTCGAAGAGAGGGATACTGCATCAATTGCTCAAAAGAAAACGCGACGGAAGAGATCACTTAATGCCACGAGCTCCAAGCCTAGTTCAAAGACTAACATAGGGACAGGAGATGACCCCGTGTATATGAATGATCCTGAAGATGATTCCAATTCAATAGAAACCATGGGGACCAAAGCCACTACCTTAAGGGAGGACCCCACTCGGGAACTCAACGAAGGAGAATCAAGCGAGTACATAAATAAGGGGAAACAGAAGGAAACTTCCTCGGCCTCACAACCAAGTCAGTTAATGCCCTCTCGACCACCCAAACTGACTGAGACTCCCCAAGACAAGCCACGTGGGCCAAAAACCCTCAAGAAAAAGATTGGAACTTACCCAAACCCAGTTGAGGAGATTGAACAAGTGCAACACTTAAGGGGTTTGGTGGAAGAAACACAAAGAGAACTAGAGCCAAACCCGAGAAAAATCAAAATTCCAGACACAGTGTTTCCTACGCAAGTTCAGCCTCACAGGAACCATAAACCGTTAGCTATACCTAGTATCATTCGGGAAGAAAGTGAGGATAGGACATCAGGAAGTGGGCAAACACCCTTTTGCTTGAAAGAATGTTTAGTGAGGGAATGCCTGACCCCATCGAAGAGGAAGTGAGTCCATCTTTACCAGTCCTTAGTCAAGGGGCGATGTCTCGAAAAGTACCGTTGAATGTGTCTAAGCTAATGGATTTCATGTCCTCTGAAATCAGAACCACGATCATCTCCAAATTATACGGAGATCCTGAGCTATTCTTAGCTCTTCGGGCATTTCTCAATGGAGAACTAAAGGCGGGATTACCACAATTTGCAAATATGGATAGACCTGACACACTTCAAGATGAAGGGGAACATTGGGATCTACAACCCAACCTAGATGAAGATTCGGTCGTAGAAATACCTATTAACAAGTTGGGACAGTACTTTGAAGGTGACGAATCTAATGCAACCCTCCCCATTACTACCAAGGGATTGACTCTAAAGGGAATCCTTGATGGTGGTGCTGGAGTGAGCATTGTGACTAAAAACTGTTGGGAATCTATGGGAAGACCTCACCTCGAAGTCACAAACATAGTGGTTAAGATGGCAAACGGAACCATAGCTAAACCTATTGGAATGTTAAGGGACCTTAAGATCAAGGTTCTGGGATACAATGTTAAGATGGCAAACGGAACCATAGCTAAACCTATTGGAATGTTAAGGGACCTTAAGATCAAGGTTCTGGGATACAAGGTAAGACATACCTTCATTGTAATGGATTTCTCCAAGCATCCTATGTCATATCAAATGATCTTAGGACGTCCTTTCATGAGGGAAGCACAAATGGTGCATGACTGGTCGAAAAACCATGTCTACCTACAATTCCAGGACTCTGTCATTCGAGTTGATCTTGAGAATTGTCGTTCACATCCTTTAGGAAGCAAGGTTATCATTGATAAAATCGATCGGATACCACTATTCACTCCGCCCCATTAAGGTATTGCTATACATGCAAAAAAGAGACTGATGATGGGAAAGATTCTCCTTATATGCATGTCCTACCGGGTATGACTGAGTCGGATAACGTGGATTGGGTACACCTAGCGGCAACCATAGACACATGGGGAAATAGAGGCACAAGTTGGGTAACACCTGAGGGGCAAGATATGCCACCGTAGTGCCAATAAACATGATAGGTGTTATGCACTTGACTCCTGATGGCGAGAAAGCGGCAAACTCCACTGACACTGAAAGTAGCGAAGACTCTGACCCATGTAACTTTGAGTATGAATCTCAAGAAGAAGGCTGACTCTGAGCCTGATGGGGGGGATGAATCAAATATTCACCCAAGTGTGGAAGCAACGTGCTCAAGGCCTAGGACAGTGACCTCCTACAGTTCATCCGAAAGTGAGGGGGACACAAGTGAAGATCGACCAAGTGAGTCCGAATCTAATAGAAACAAAAATAAAAAACTTGGTAAGAAGAAAACGAGACATAAGCGCCAACACTATCGAGCTAATGTACGCACTGCAATAAACAAGGAAAGATCCACTGCAGAATGGCTTAGTTATGTAGGAGCTATTGATGCTCATCGAAAGTTAGCGGATAATTGGGAACAATACCTCCAAAGTGTCATGTGGTGTATTCCGCAACCTCATGACGTCGCCCAATTAGAAATTGAAGAGAAGCCAAAACTAAGTCGTACTGCAAGAAGGCGGCAAAACCAAGAGTTAGCTCAGCAACAAAAGGTGGCGGAATTGAAAGAAAAAAGCCTGGCACAACAAGAACCAGTAGACTTACACCCCGCACCTGAGCATTTCAAGTCATTTACCACAGGGGAACGTAAAGTGGTCTACACAAAAGCCCAACGAATGCAATGGGAGTAGCGGTGTCTACGATGGCCCTGTGGGTAGTCAAGGAGATAGACTTAGCAGATCCGGGTGAGGAGTCTAAACTAGTTTTTATTGCTCAAGACCTCACCAAGGCGGAAGAAGCTGCACTTATGAAGCTTCTTAAAGAATTCAAGGACATATTTGCCTAGACATATCATGATATGAAGGGTGTTCCACCCTCGGTGGTGCAACACACGATTCCAATGATTAGCACTACTAAACCAGTCCAGCAACATCCCTACCCAATGAATCCTAAGTACGCAAAGATTGTACAAGAGGAAATTGAAAAGTTTGTAAAATGTGGATTCATATACCCTATTGAGCACTCGGAATGGGTTTCTCCGATAGTCATCGTACCAAAGAAGAATGGGAAACTCAGAGTGTGCGTTGATCTCAAAAAGGTTATTGCAGCCACCAGAAGGGATCATTACCCCTTGCCATATTCTGAACATGTGCTTGAAAGAGTGGCAAGCAAGGAGGCATATAGCTTTTTAGATGGGTACTCGGATCACAATCAGATCACAATTGCAGTCGAGGACCAAGCTAAAACAGCATTTATCATGGAGTTTGGAGTGTTTGCCTTTCGCGTCATGGCTTTTGGCTTAACCAATGCACCTGCAACATTCCAACGATTGATAAACACAGCCTTTAAGGAATATCTAAGGGACTTTTGTGAAGCTTTCTTAGATGATCTTTGTGTTCATTCCTCTTGGAACGAGCACTTGATGTGTTTACGAAAAATATTTGAAAGGTGTAGATCTCATTGAATCCTTTCAAATGCCAATTTTGGGTTAAACACGGAGTTATCTTAGGGCATATAGTGTCCAAAAATGGGATTTCCACTGACGAGAGTAAAATCAAGGTCATTCTGGAATTACCCCCACCCACCAACTATAAGGGAGTCTAACGCTTTATGGGCCACGTTGGTTATTATTAAAGATTTATTCTATTCTTCGTCAAGATAGCTCGACCATTGTATAAGCTTCTCATCGAGTTTATTTGGACCGAAGAATGTGACCGTGCCTCTATGAGCTATTAAAGAAGGCCTTGGCGAGTGCTCCAATCTTGAGAATGCCTAACTGGGATTTAATCTTCCATGTGCATATTGATGCATCAAACTTTGCTATTGGGTGTGTGTTAACTCAACCTGGAGAACACAAACTAGACTACCCCATTAGCTTTGCCAGTCGTCGCCAGTTGAACGATGCTGAGATGAACTACACCACTACGGAGCGAGAAGGGTTGGCAATGATATATGCAGTAAGGAAATTTTGTTATTATCTCCTTGCCACCAAGTTTGTTTTCTATGTGGATCATAAAGCATTGTTGTATCTGGTAAACAAACCATGCTCCACAGGAAGAATCACACGATGGCTATTGATTCTTCTTGAGTTTGATTTCACTGTTATTGTGAGACCTGGCAAAAAACATGTTATGACTGATCATTTGTCTTGCATACCTAATGGTGAGGCTCCTACGGGGTTGATGATGACGTACCTGACTTACTTCCCTGTTCATGGTAGACAATGCCTGAATGGAGTGAGAAGATTGTTAACTTTTTGGTTAATGGCTTTCCACCCAAGGAGATTCGTAAAGATCTAGCTCGAAAGCTGATCAAAGAATGCGAACCCTATTGCCTGATAGCCGGGACTCTTTATAAAAGAGGAAAGGATGACGTTCTTAGGCGTTGTGCCCGAGAGGATGAGTATCTATACATTTTGCAAGAGGCACATATGGGTGTAGCCGGTGGTCACTTCTTAGGAGACTTAACTGCACGAAAGATCTTACAATCGGGGTATTGGTGGCCCACTATGTTCCAAGATGCATCACTCTTTGTGAAGGGTTGCAATGAATGCCAACGATACAAGAAACCCCAGAGGAAAGATCAGATGCCCCTACATCCAATCAAAGTAAACCAACCATTTGAAAAGTGGGGTTTAGACTTTGTAGGTCCAATTAGCCCAGCGGCCCGAAACACACAATCTCGCTATACTATTGTGGCCACTGACTATATGACCAAATGGGCTGAAGCGAAGGCGACACGTAAGGCAGATGCAAGGACAACAGCCAAGTTCCTCTTTGAAAATATAATCACACGCTTCGGTTGTCCTTTTGAACTTGTGATCGACAATGGTACGCATTTTATAAATGAAGTGATTAAGGAGCTCACAACAAATTTCATGATATCCCATCATAAATCTACTCCTTACTATCCGCAAGCGAATGGCCAAGCCAAGAGTACCAACAAGACCTTAATCTCTGTTTTGACAAAGACAGTTGAAGCTCATCGCACGGATTGGGATCTAAAGCTTACAGCAGCTTTATGGGCCTATCGTACTGCGTACAAAGTGGCTATAATTGCACACCATTCAAAATGGTATATGGCCAAGAAGCGGTCATGCCATGGGAATTTGTCATTCCTAGTCTTCGTGTTGCTACTCAAGAGGTTCGGATGGTAATCCCTTAGTAGAGCGTCTATATATCCTTGAGCGGCTAAACGAAGAAAGACAATTGGCTATATACAATGCCCTTGTGGAGAAGGATACAAGGAAAAAATGGTTTGATCGCCACCTGAAGGACAAAGACATCAAGGTTGGGGATAAAGTCCTGATGTATGGAGTGCGTAACGAAAAGAAGAAGCTCAAATATGCTGGTAAAAAGGGACCGTATAGAGTATGTGAAATTACCCCGCAAGGTACCATCCGAGTGGAGACTCTCGACGGAGTTGAAACCATTGGATTCCTTAATGGGAGTAAATTCAAAAGGTACTATGACCCCCTGAGCCAAGAGGAGTTACATGCAATCCATCAAAAGAAGGCAGCTAAAGAACAAGCTGAGCTTAAAAAGATACAAGCAAGAATTGAAGCCAAAGAACGTCAACAGCATGCTAGGCACCAACGAGAAGCCAACTTGGGGATTACACAAGCATTTTTTGAGGAGGCAGACGAGGATTCACTGGAATCTGACCCACCTCTAAGATACCCAATTGAGTTACAGAGTCCTTACGGGGAGGTGCTGTATAATGCATTATTGGATACAGGAGCTCAACACAATTTGTTATCATATGGCGTGTGGTGTCAACTTGGAAAACCACCTTTATCCAAGAGTGCTATCCAAGTTCAAGGAATCAACAAGAAGAAAACCCCTGTCTCAGGAATTCTGCACACTCCGGTTGCCTATGACAAGGGGACCGTAATTCAAAGTTTTTTGGGTTATGCCTGCGGGTACCATGGAAGGGACTATAAACTTAGGGCATAAATGAATGATGGCCACCAAGTGCAATATCGATTGGGAAACCAGACGAGTCACAACGCAAGAACCGACACTAGGTCTGACCGCTCAAAATCCCGCACCTAAGTCATCCACTCAAATGTTAGATAATGAAAAATCACAAAGTCCAGTGGTAAAACCATCTTTGATTGTTTGCCACCCCTCTAACGCTTACGCCAAGAGTGGAAACATGCAGGAGGGTGGTCTCTAAAGCTCCGCCTACTATGCCAAAAAATACATACAAATGGGTCCCAAAAGCTTCGTTAACAGCTACTTCCCCTGCTCAATCTCGTCCAGACAAGAAGCCTCGTAGTAGGAAGAAAATAGCTACCCACCCGAGAAAGGGCAATGTAAAATCACGATGGATCCCTAAAAAATTATTAGTAGCCCAAGGGTATTACGAAGGGAATGACCAGATTTGGGTCCCTAAGCATAGCTGAATCCCTCTACATCACCTGTAAAACCTTGCAAACCAAATGTTGCCACCCCAACAACAATTCAAGACCGTGGTAAGGGAAAGGTAACAGAGTGCTCGGCACCAAACGATATTGATCATTACCACCTAGCTCAGGAAGGGGGGAGCCACATGAAGCTTCTAGCTTCTCATGCCACGCACACGCTGATATAGAAGTTTCTACATGCTCTACACCTACTCTTGTCAACACCCAACAAAAGACCGATGAGTCTATGTCTCCCCTTGTAATAGTATCATCAGAAACCATTTCCTCCATTCGTCAATGGGAGCATACACTAACATCTCTGTAATTGGATGAGGCCACAAGGGTCATAAAAAGCTATCTGCCCACATCACAACCTATGACCCGCTGGACAAATTGGTTCCAAGAGGCTGCAACATCATTGCAAAAAATATGATCTACCCAAGGAAAGGGGGAGCATGTACTAACGCTCGACATTCTAATGCTTCCTCCCTAACCTTCTCCCCTGACCATGTAATTGCTAAATTCAAGGGGATGTATTGTTGAAATTTGAGCATAATGATGAGCTAGGGTGGATCATACACTAGAATCAACATGATTAACAAAGTGATTAAGAAATGATTAAGATGTAATTAGTGAATAATTAGCAGATAGATTAATGTAGGCATGGATACTCAAAAACCAGCAAATTCTCATTAGGGCTATGCCTCAATTTATAGTGTTTACATCAAGCATCAAATCCCCTTGATTTCTCCATGATTCACTCCCTGAATATCTCCACCTCTTGCCTGATTCTCTCCACCTCTTCTCTTTTCCCTGATTATCTCCCAGAATATCTCCACACTCCTAAATTCCCTCATGCTACCCATTATTCTCTCCCAGTAGATTCTCCTAACCTTTTCACAGGTTCTTTCACAATTACATCTCCTCTTTTACAGCCTCTATCCAAGAGCTTGTTCCCACACACACCCTATTCACTTGTATATTTCAACACCTCCCCTCAAGTGAATACTCCTAGTACACCTAGACCCTATACCAAGTTTGCCACCCTTTACTTGATAGTCCGCGACCAGTGTCTACTCCTCCCCTCAAGTTATCTCAGCACACCTAGACCCTGTATCAAGTTTCTTTCTTACTTGACAGTCCGCGACCAGTGCCTCAAGTCCCTAAACTCCATAGTCCTTGACACTCTCTCTCTCAATGTGTCCAAGGCTACTATAAGTGCCCACGACCTTGACTAAAGTGCTCACACATACATCTACCACGTGGCCTACATCATCGGTGGCTCAGAGGTGGTTTTACTTTATTGGGGCAGGTTACATTGGGTTGTGGGGTCTCTCTCTCTCTCTCTCTCTCAGAAATTTTCACATGGCTCCTCACTCTTTGGAGCCTCACATCTTCTCTTCTCTTCAGTCTTCTTGTCGTGGCAGTTTCTCTCCACGCGTCCGTCTCTTCTTTCAGTCTTCTCGGGGCAGCTTCTCTTCTTGTGGCAGCTTCTCTTCTTGTGGCAGCTTCTCTTCTCGTGTCCATGTCTTCCTTCAGGTCTTCTTCTCAGTGTGGATCCTCTTCTTGGGAAGAGATATTCTTCTTCTTTCATGGCTGGGGCCATGAGCTCGTCCGTCAGGTCATTTTGCTCCATGTGAGCAACATGTTTCAATGTTTTGCTAACAGTTCCTTTGGGCTTTTTATGTTTATTTTGTATCATTATACAATGCAAACCCAAATTTATGCGGGAGGTCTTACCTCTTGCCTTAATCTGGACAAGGGCAGTGTCTGTTCCCATTTTTACACTGATAAAATGTGCCCAATACATAATGCGTATAGCATTCATTCTCATGCACATTCCAAATGCAATTCTGGCTGTGAATAATCTTGAATTTGAGTGAGATTTACAGGCATTAACCAAGGGTTAAATGCAAAATGATGATTTTCACAATTTTATCAGCACAATTTTCCTAGAAATTACACTAAATTAAGGGTAACCAATTTGTACGGGATGGTTGGAGTATCAAACCAACTCCGATTTGAAATCTGAAGTTATAGGGATCTGTATCAGATACCTAATGGTTAATTTGAACCCTCAATTACACCAAAGTATAGTGATTAGCACTGATTAATCACTGATTAGTAAATTAATGCTCTGGTTTGTGTGCAGAAAACAGAGTATGCGGGGAGCTCAGATCTGGTGCCTTCCACTTCAAATAAGCTCAAATGCTTCCAAAGGCATCAATAGCAATGAGTCTAGTAGAGGATTAAGCCAAGAAACACAAGATTTGACCAAATAATGAAAGCTTAATCTCTGTTTTACCAAAGTCACCTGCAGATTTGATGAAGAGCTTTGATCTCTCTGTAGACTTGATGAAATTGATTTCTGTCTTCACCAGCTTGTAGAGCATGCTTGATTACCCCTTGTGCTAAAGGGAATTGAAGTAATTTGATTGGAGCAAAGAGAAATCTGCAGATTACTCAGAAAAAAACACGCCGGCTAAAAACGTAATTTCTCCTGAATGCTTTCGCGATTTGCAATGCCGTTTCGATGGGCTGGTAGCCAAGGGTGTTGGCTAGCTTAAGCTAGAAGGTCATGACCTAATTTGAAGTGTGCTAAGTGCTAGAGACCCTCCACTGGCTGGGGGTGAAGGGGAAGAGTGAAAGCTTACTAAAAACTGATTTTTTTGCTAATTATCTTACTAATCCTGATTAATTCACTAATGGGCTCATAAATCTGGTTGATTCTAGGCATGGCTCTGATACCATGTTGAAATTTGAGCATAATGATGAGCTAGGGTGGATCATACACTAGAATCAACATGATTAACAAAGTGATTAAGAAATGATTAAGATGTAATTAGTGAATAATTAGCAGATAGATTAATGTAGGCATGGATACTCAAAAACCAGCAAATTCTCATTAGGGCTATGCCTCAATTTATAGTGTTTACATCAAGCATCAAATCCCCTTGATTTCTCCATGATTCACTCCCTGAATATCTCCACCTCTTGCCCGATTCTCTCCACCTCTTCTCTTTTCCCTGATTATCTCCCAGAATATCTCCACACTCCTAAATTCCCTCATGCTACCCATTATTCTCTCCCAGTAGATTCTCCTAACCTTTTCACAGGTTCTTTCACAATTACATCTCCTCTTTTACAGCCTCTATCCAAGAGCTTGTTCCCACACACACCCTATTCACTTGTATATTTCAACATGTATATATATAGCTTCATACATAAAAAAGAAAAGAAAAAAAAACACAAAAAATAGTAAAAAGAGCAAGAGCACAAAAAGAGGAGAAATATCCGTATACAATCAGGAACTAATTGACCTGTCATAAACCTACTGATGCTATATCTGTGTTTACAGATATGGCAAATGCAAGAGCATCACACACTTCATCCACCTTTGGTGAGAGGTATCATCTGTACCTTTCTCAGATATTTCACATGTGCTATCCTGTGATTAAAACCGAATTGGATAATATAAATCCAGAGAGGAAAATGTCGAGGAATTAGAATGGCTAATACGCCTATTGACCAAGACTGACCCCTACTCCGTAGAGGACATATCCCCGATAGCCCAAGACTTTCCTTTTCCACAAGATGACTATCCTCGCATGGTTACATTCTTGATGAGTCTATGTGGATGGGAAAACGAAAAAGATATATCTGACGACGATGGACGGATGAAACTCATGGCAATACTGAGGCTGACTTTATTTATTTGGATGATGCGGATAGAGGCTTAGCCTTAGGGCTAGAGCCAGGACTCTACAACATCCTCTTACCGTATCCTCGGTAGTAGTGTGGTGACTGGTAGGTAGGTTAGTGTTTTCAAGTTTTTTCTAGTTTGGATTCCTTAAACGAGTCTTTAATTTTTCACACTGATGTGCCTCTCGAGGTATAGTGCTTGTTAGTTGATTGTACAGGTTGAAAAGTTTGAGGTGGGTTCACTTTCAAGTCCTAAGATAGTCGCAACGCTCATATATAAATATCTCATCAAATTGCGGGCATTTCTCTCATCGAATCAAGGAGATCTCCAAATACAGGTGTAATTCTTCCATACCCACTCTCTTTCGTTTTTTCTGTTCAATTAATTGCATGAACTATAATGCATGACCACATGGAAATTGTCAATGTACTATTTAGTTTTTGAAGTTGCTTGACGTGCTAGTGTAAATCATTAATGAGCTTAACCTTATTGGATATATTCCTGAGAATGCATGACGTCTTTTACCCCTTTGTCGAAAGGATGCAAGACAAATTATAGTTCAGGATCGAAGATCAAAAGAAATAAATTAAAAAAAAAGCCTACAATAAATGGCAATACAAGTCTATGATGTGCTTTAATGTTGGCCTATCGCCTTATTGATACTTGGTAGGCGAGGAGTATTCTACTCCAAACCGATGCCTTGGTTGGTAGGGGGTAGCCTTGCCTAAGGTGAACTAATAGATTCCTGGATAATGCCTTGTGTTAAACATGGTACTAGGATCGATGTTAGTTTTGCCTTACGAAGGTCGCCATTGTGTGTAAAAATTGTCACGTGCATTAAAAAATAAAGGCAAAAGGCTCTTGTAACTCTGATGTTTCTTGTGTCCCTAGGCTCGCGGTATTAACTTGTTCTTAGAGTAGACACAGTGTGGTCATCTGTTTATTTACTAAGCTTGGTTATTTTCCTTGACTTAGGCTAGTTATAAACCTTGATTAACCTTTGACAACATTGTGGTCTAACATGCTTAAATTTATACACTTTATATCTTTTAAATTCCAGCATACTTTCACTCTACTTCCCTGTTTTGCAGACGGTCTACCACAACAACCCTATTGAGCTTACCATACCATAGCTTCCGAGGACGGAATCTACATCAGGAAGAAGGAGGGCATGTTAACCTATGACGGGGACATTGAGACGTACTATGTTTTACGTCATTAATTTAAATATTTTGAGTCATGGGCCGAGCTTGTCGGCACCATATGTTAAGGATAAAGGGATTGGGTGATCACCGATGAGAGGCGCACCTTGAATATCAGTAGGGTAAGGGTTAGGATCGGCCGGCCATGTATGGATGCCCATGTGTGAACGGCCAAGTCACCTATAAGAGTCAAATGTAACCCTAAAACTCTCATTCTCATGTGTTGAATACAAGAGTGCTCTTGCCTTATCTTCTTGGTTTCCTTCTTCTGCGTGAGAGAGAGAGAGAGAGAGTGAGAGAGCGATCGAGCACTGTCTAGCGGCACGGCGGCGGCGGAGAGGCGGTAGAGCGGCGACGGCGGCTCCTTCTTCACTACCACGTGGGAATCCTTCACGGCAGCGGTTAGAGCGGTGAGTGACACACCTTTGCATTCTGTTTGAGCTTGCTTTCCTTGTTGTATGCTTGTAGCCATTCATCACTTGCATACGGTGTTCGGCAAGTCCCCAGCTATGACCTGTGCAGCAAGTCCCCAGCTATGATCTGTTCGGCAAGTCCCCAGCTATGACCTGTGCGGCAAAAGCACACAGTGACCATAATTGTGAACCTAGATGGGGGGAGTAGGAGTGAGCATATCCACCAAAGACATATGGCAAAGATGGGGGAGCATATCCACCAAAGACATATGGCAAAGATGGGGGAGCAAGCACCTCAAACCTTCAAAGATTATCCTCAAATTAGCCAATGGCAACTTAGGAACACCCATAGGAATTTTGAAAGAGGTTGAATTAATGTCTTATGGCTTGGGCTATGAACATACATTTCTTATTGTTGACTTTGGAAGGCCCACAAATTACGATGACCAAATGATGTTAATACATGATTGGAGAAGAGATGACATCTATGTTTTCTAGGATGATATTACCATAAAGATAAACCTAGGGAACCATTCATACAGATATATGACTATGAGTCTTCTTATCAATATTCATGAATTAGGGTCTATTGGGTCTGTTGTTGATACAGCATCATGTTCAAAAATTATAAACATGTGGCATGTAAATGAACATAGCTATAAAATCTCTACGCATGAGGAGTTAACCTCCACTACTTCATAGCCTAACACTGATGAAGAGGAAAACTAGATACATCTATTGGCTATAGTGTGACACATATCTAAGAAGCACATGAACCCACTTTTGTGATGAAAACTAGATACATCTATTGGCTATAGTGTGACACATATATAAGAAGCACATGAACCCACTTTTGTGATGAATATGGAAATGGCATCATTCCAATATTCAAACCATATCTTGCATTGTCTCATAGAACAGAAAGGGGATGTATCATCTAAAAAGCATGGAGTAACACAACATTAGATATAAAGGAAGAAGTTATGTCTTCTAAGGAGGACAAGGAGGACATAATTGTCCCTCCTCCTTGAAGGATGATAAAGCAAGTTACATCTTGCAAGAAGGACATAGTTGTCCCTCTCTCAGAGATTGTAGTGTAGGCTTCTAGCCCTACCTCAAGATAGGTAGATTATGATGAGAAGGATAAGAAAGTGTCAGTAGAACACCGGTTACTCCTTAGAGAATTCCTCGAAAGGAGAGAAGCTCACTTGAAAAAGCCAAAACATTTATCCAAATTAGAACTAGGGACCCACCAAGCCTAGTTGATGATGAAGAGAATTATTTGAAATACATTGAAGCCTTGAAAACCACCAAGGAGTTATGTTCTAGGTAGATGGTCTCATGAAGAAGTTAAGTTTTGACACGTTAAAAATAGATAATTAGATTTCTTAATCCCTAGCTAATGATAATCCTAATGATTCACCAAAAAGATAGATGGAGATGATGAAACAAAGCCATACATGAGGGACAAATCCAAGAAGAATCCCAATAGGGTAGTTCCGAGGATTGTGACTTAAGAAGAGGACTAGAGGCAAGTCCCCTCACATTTCAAGATCTACAAGGTTAATAACAAAAAGGTATGTGCACCTAGACTGAAGAGAGAGAAACTAATCAAAATAGGTGTTATCTTATGATGGACTTGAATATGCTAAACACATTGAGCTAGCAAAACTTGGGAAAGAACCTAAAAAAGCTTAGATCTCTATACACTTGTCCCCTAAGGAGGAGACCAAATTAGCAAAGCTTCTCAAAGAAAATAGAGATATGTTCGATTGGAGCTATTTGGATCCTCGGGGGGGTCACTATATGTAAAATATCCCTATCGCGTGCGTTCAAGGCCTATATTTTAAATCCCTTATTTGTGAATTTTTTAATCTATATAATATCCCCTTTTCTTTATGAATCTGTAAATTTTTTTGAAAAAATTTTAAATCATACCCTTATGTAAATATATTTCTGTAAGTTTCATAAATTAAAATTATGCTTCTGTTGAACGCACGTGATATTCACATTTTTTTGTGAGTGACCCCCCCGAGTTTGGATCTAAAATGAGTCCCTTAAAAAGTCCACCATCAATTAATTCCACTTATAAATGGTGCAAGGCTAGGCAAACAGATGCTATACACTTACAATGAAACCTATCCTAGAATGATTAAGGAAAAAGTCAACATACTTATCTCTGTAGGTTTCATATATAAGATGCATCACACAGATTAGGTCATAGTACCAAAGAATAATGGCAAGATAATTTGCATCTGTGTGAAGTTAAAAAAGCTAAATGCTACCACAGTGAGAGACCATTATCCATTTTCGTACACTAAACATGTGCTCGAAAGAGTAGCATGAAAAGAAGCTTAGGATGGGATCTCTAGATATAATCAAGTATCTATAGATCCCAAAAAGAAAAACTTAATACCATATTTGAAAACTAAGTGGTGAACATTTACATATTGAGTAATGCCATTTGGACTCACAAATGTGCCAACTACGTTCCAACGATTGATGTCCTACTGCTTACAAGGATTTCCTATAAAAGTTCTTAGAGGTCTTCATGGAGGACCTCTATGTGAACTCAAAGTTAAGAAGAGAGTATATCCCACATTTGCAACAATACGTGTTTGAACGATGCTGATACTATAGGCTATGCCTGAACCCAGATAAGTGTAAATTCATGGTCAAGCATGGAGGAATCTTAGGGCATGTGGTTTCTAAAAACAAGAAAAGCATAGACAAAGGAAAGGTCCAATTTATTATAGAGCTTGAAATACTAGAATGCTAAAGGTTATCCAGAGATTTATGGGACACATGCAGGGTATTAGATGATGATTCATATTCATGTATGTAGAGTGACAATCCCTATTTTTGTGCATTATTTGGCACATTTATGAGCTCTACATTGATAATTTTTTAGCATTTTGTCTATTAAAATCACTTATCTAATGAGATTTATTATAAAAATGCATTGTAAATTGACATGGCAAAATTCGCAAGTCCGCACAAATTTTAAAAGCCATGGTCAAATAATATTTGTGTGTAAGCTTTCACAACTTTTGGAAGGTTGGACACTTTTTGAAGTTCTTTATTTGAAAAAATGAAAGGTCTTCCAAAGGTGTACTCATTTTTAATAATATCAAGAAAAGAAAAGGAGGTGGTTGAGGAAGTTGTGCACGACTCCTTTCTCATGAAAAGGGAGTTGTGCACGACTCCTTTCTCATGAAAAGGGAGTTGTGCCTTCTTTCTTTTCTCTCTCTCATTTTGGCACAACTCTTGCTTTCTATCTTTTTGTGCTTTCTTGTTCGTGTATTAATGGAACAAGAAGGAGATAGTGAGGATGGTGAGGAAGATGATATTTTCTATGTGTCTTTGTTCTTGTGAATATGTGGGCTATTTTGCTTTTTGGTAATTTGCAAGTTTCATGGTGAAGGGCTAAGCCCTAAGCATAGACTTTGCTACCTTGGTACTGTGGTTGTGTCTCATTTGCAAGAGATGGGTGAGAGCTATTCGTTTTGGTTCCATTGCTAGGACAAGGCTAGCCATGGGATTTGCAAAGAAAGGAAAAAGGCTTCAAAGCTTTACTTGCACGTTTCAAGAAGGAAGATCAAGAAGCATGTGCCATCAAAGTTCGGACGCAAAGAAGAGGTAAGGAGGATTTTCATTTTTTTCAATTTTCAAGAAGCTCTGCAAAAATTTCAATCTAGTGGACAATTAGGCTTCACTTTACAAGAAATCAAATCTGAGGGAGGAATGTTTAATGGTTCCAATGCTACCAATGAAGAAGGCTCCAAGAAGTGCATTCTCTGTTGGTTTCCTGCAAAATTAATGAGTTAGAAGAGAAGATAAGAAAAATAAACGGCAAAGTATACCATGGCATGTTGAGAAGAAGACTCAGGGGGTTCATTTATGAAGAAATCCTATGTATCATGTATGTTCAAGAAGTATTTAAAAAACCCGTTGCACCTACATACTTTTGTGAATAAAACAATCTGGCTAATGGCCATGCCAGCTATTCTGAAACCACACACATCGTCTGAGTGGGTAGCTGTGTAACGGCCATGTCTCCTTGTGGCTAACTTCTCTTGCAATGCACGTAACAGCCTGTAGCCTGCACATACTTAACGTCATCATTAATAGAGAGAGAAGCAGGGAAGATAAGAGATGCATGATCTACAACAACAAACGAGCCCATAGCCTCAAAAAAATCTATAAAGAGAAGCAGCCATGCTCCTGTTGCTTCATATTATAGAGCTATGCTTCATATTATAGAGCTATGCATTTATTGCTTAATATTATAGAGCTATGCCATGGGGAATTCCGTGGGGATCCATTTTTATCACTGCTTTTCTTACAAACTTAAAACGAACACATTTTTAAGCTAATTAAAGTTAACTTTATTAATATTATAGAGCTATGCCATGGGGATGGTTAGTGATATTTTATGGTTAATATGATGCCAAAGGCTGTATGATAGCCACTTTAGTTTACTAGAGTTATGGCATAGGTATAGCACCACTTCACATAGTTAGGTTCACACTATGAAATCATGTATGTTTAAGTAGTTGAGTACCCATATACTATGTACTCTTAGATTTATGTTATGGGTGTAGAGAAGTGAAGAGAAAGAAGAAAAATCAGTGATCCATCTCTCTCGTGTGTTCTTTTTTACTCTTGTGTATGTGTGTAAAGAAGTGAAGAGAAAGAAGAAAAATCAGTGATCCATCTCTCTCGTGTGTTCTTTTTTACTCTTGTGTATGTGTGTAAAGAAGTTTGCTTTACAAGGATCTCAAACTCACCCTCCCCCCAACATTCTTCTCATGGTAACCAAGCAATAGATCCCTCGTAATAAAAATGAGCTCAAGTGAGCAAAGGAATTGGTACACCGGTAAGGGTAACTTCATCTCTTTCCCTTTGATTCATTCAAATCCGAAAAGAAAGATAAAAAACTCAAAAAGAGGAAAGGACAGTTACAGATGGAAGGTACTACTGTAGTGTTTTAAAATGTAAGAATGTTAATAAGAATGTCTATTTTAAATTTATAGGATCATAGTGGCAAGTAAGAGACAAGAAAAGGAATTGGTACACCAGTAAGGGAAACTTCATCTCTTTCCCTTTGATTCATTCAAATCTAACAAGAAAGATAAAATACTCAAAAGAGGCATGGACTGAAATAGATGGAAGGTACTACTCCAGTGTTTAAAAATGCAAATACAAGACCGTTAGCAAACATGTCTATTTTAAATTTGCATGCTCATCATGATGGAGAAATAATTTTGTAATAGCCCTTTTTTAATATGTATTTCTCCTTTCTTTTAGTAACACTTTATTTTAAAATGTGCTTATAGAGAATATTATAATGTAAATAACACTTGGATCACATATTTTTATCATCATAACTTTTACCTAAAGACAACACATTACCAAAGTCATTTAGTTGAGTTGAAATCCATGTTAGCTAGAGTAAGCATAGACTACAACAATATACATGCTTACATAATGACTCTATTTTATATAGAGGGGAGTATGCAAATTGTACAGATTTCCCAAATAGAAGTGTAATGATCCATGTTACAAATAAGAGTACAACATTATACATGCTTACATAACGAGTCTATTTTATATAGAGGGGAGCATGCGAATTGTACAGATTTCCCGAATAGATGAGCCATGTTACAAATCGGAGTATGAGAGTGGCAAAGTGCCTAGAAATATCCTTACGCATTCTTCTTTCAGGCCTCGCTTTTGAAGAATTTGTTTAGATACTCTCATACATGGATTAACATGTAAATAACCAAAGCACATATGGAATCTTTGTGTGTTTCTATAGATTGTGAAGCTTTCCAAGTATAGCTGTTAGCTAGATTAAGCATAGACTACAACAATACACATGCTTGCATAATGACTCTATTTTATATAGATAGAAGTATGAAAATTGTATAGATTTCCCGAATAGAAGTGTAATGAGCCATGTTACAAATCGGAGTATGAGAAACACTTGATTGTAAGATTGTTGATTCTACATATGGAGATTTATTGTGTTCTTTAATATATAATCTATATTATGTATAAAACTATAAGATTTTCTAATCATTATCTATTTTCATTTGTGATTAGGAAAGCCCCAAGTGTGTACTTGGCTCCACTAATCAAGAAGCTACAAGAACTTTGGAGGGGTTTAGATATGTTTAATAGATCAAGACCCGAGGGGTATAAAAATGTACTTGTTGATGTGGTAGATTGACTTGGTTAATTTATGATTCTCTTAGTTTAATACTATGTTTAAGTATAGCATTTACAACATCTCCCTCTATAAGCATATCAATTCATTGTTGTTGTTCACATCACCTTCCCTTTTATTTTACCCTCTGAGTTTAATGAATTATAAATGGTAGGATTGTCAACAAAGGGGGAAAGAGCATGTCCCACCTACAAAGGGATCTTTATACAATATGGAGTGTGATAGCTTGAATAAATGTTCTTACCCTCATTATAGGGGGGTTTACTTATGGATCATCCATTTAAAACGGTTGGAAAACAATACGACCACCACTCCCTATGATGACTTGAAATTATTTAAATAGAACATGGTCAAAGTTTAAAATTTGAAGAATAAAGAATTCAAGCAAAGAACCCTTAGGCATGAAGCTAGAAACGTTTATAGTCTTGAGTATTGGAAGAAGCTAAAAATTATATTTTATATATTTAAAATTATGAAGAGTCCTTGTGGAGACATTTCATAGGAAACAAGGACACGCATGTATATAGGGCTGACCTTCAAGAATACCAAGACCAAACAATGGTTATGGCCTAAATTTAACAATGATCATAGTCATGTCACTTATTAAAGAGCACCATGTGTCATTTATAAACAATGGTTATGGCCTAAATATAACAATGATCATAGTCATGTCACTTATTAAAGAGCACCATGTGTCATTTATAAACAAGAACACAAGCTAGTTTTATAGCAAGATTGTGTGAGTGAAAAATTCAATTGGATATGGAGCTTCCTTTCAAAATCTTTTTATAACAGATAGTAACTAGTCTAAAGATAGCAACCAATCTAACAGATAGCAGCCAGTCTAAAGATAGCAACCAGTCTAAAGATAGCAACCAATCTAAAGATAGCAAGTGAAAAATTCAACTGGATATGGAGCTTCTTTTAAAAATCTTTTTATAACAGATAGCAACCAGTCTAAAGACTCATGATTGGCACAACTTTATTCAGGTTTTGTGATGTACTAATCACATTTGCAGGACTGGTATTATGACACAGCCTACCACTCCATGGTTTATCAATTGAACCACTAGATGAGGACTCTCCTGGTCCACTCAAAGACTATGATTGCTGAGTCGCACTAAACCAACAAGCACCTCGTGATGGTAATCCATAGAAAGAATTTTAACATAATATCTAGATACATAGAAAGAGCATAGAAACAAAAAAGGCTATGTGCCCATGATATTAGTTTTTGCATGAGAGGCAAAGCATAGTATTAATTAATGAGGATCACCAAACTAGACATATGTTGTAACTTGTAAGATACCACCCATCTAGTCACCAAGGATAGGAAGGCACCTCACTCGGTAAGATCAATCCCAACCCATTATGAGATCTATCTCATCGGTGCCTCTCTTGGACAATTCGATTTATAAGCAATCTCCATAGGGTTAGGGGTCCTACCTAATATTGCAAAAGATTTCATTTTGGTTTCTAGTCTCTTGTAAGGAAGCACCCAATTCATCAGGTCCACCCGACCACCTGCTTCCTAGTGACTAGAACCGTTTATCTATGAGGTTTACCTAAGTTACTAATCACATTGTTTTCACTGATGCAAGTTACAACATGATTTATTTATTTATTCTTGTACACAAATTCCTTTATCCCTTAATGAATACATTCTTTTCTAACCAAGTCATTCCACAAAAATTCATCATAAGAACAACTGTAATTTCAAACCCTTGGCGTCCCAAATTTCATCCATCTCCAATCCCTTGGCTAACCGAGTCACATATTAGTCTAGAGCTTACAACCATTGTGGTGAAAAATCACTCGCATAGTAGAATGACAAGTGTCCCCTTCACCCTCTTCTTGCTATGGAAGACCTTTCCAGATCAGGCTTGTAACTACTAGAAAGAACCCTTGCCCCGCCCAGTGGTGTGGTGACACGGCGTTTCCATCATGAAAGGAGGCAAAACCTGTAAACTGAAATATCCACGGAGGTGCTGAAATAGCTGGTCTATGAAGAGATGCCAGGGCTGATGAAGCCATATCTTTCTTTACAGTGTCTGTAAACTGGCTTGTAGACATAGACATAGCTAGAGAAGACCAAGTTTCGCTGAAGGTTGAGATGAAGACATAGCTGAGCCAAGGATTGCACCATTCAAAGCCATGACAATAGCTTAACTTAGTAAGCATAGTTTCTTCATAAGCTTTGCTTAATGGCCTAATCTTTGATTAAATGCAAAGAAGGTTTGAAAGAATTTCAATGTGGAAATTGCTTCTCTTTTGCTTCACTCTTGCCATCGCGGATGTGCTTATTCCTAGGGTTTACCAAACTTAACAAGCCTATTCACCTATGGCATAAGCTTTTCCTCGTGGTCCATGGTTTTCTTGGACAAATTGCAATGCATTGAGTCAAGTTTTGGGGGCTTCTTCTTGACATTAGGGTTTCCATGAGTCTAATGATCAACATGTGAGCCTTATTACCTCTCGACATTGCCATATGATGCTTACTCTACTGCATTTTTCACCATTTTCTTCTTAGACATGAATATCATGCATAAGGAATTGGGGTTTTTCTTCGAATTGGGATTTGTTGACTTCTTCCCTATTTGAATAGAGTTCTTCTACATTGCCTTGCTTCAGCAAGCTTACTATCCTTAACATGACGTTATTCAAGCTTCATTACACACATAAAGCTCATTTTCACATCTTCATGTATAAGATTGGGGTATTTCCATGAAGGTTTGAGTCTCTTGGCATTCCTTTTATCATATCTATATACCTCTAATCAATTCCATAAGCCTCTTTCATCAATCTTTACACCACAAGGCCATGTGTTACTTCCATGTTGGTGATGATCATTGAAGACTATTTTGATTCATTTGTTTGTAAATGTTTGATGCAAAAGAATGAGGATTATGCTCATATGAGGTTTAAGGCAATCTATGATTGGCATTGATATATACAATTAAACTTTTTATGCTCATACACATCTACATGGATGCATTGGATGCCCATGCTTATGACATGCCTACGTAAGGGGCATACTTGTGTTGTTGGTTGATGTAATTTGGGATGCCTGTGGAGCTAACTGGTAATGGAGAAGAGCATGAATCCATGCTAAGTGTTATATGCCGTAAGGTTGCAAAAGAATGAGTCATGATCAAATCGTAAGTGGCTTCATCCCATCTTTTTGAAGCTTGACACTTACCACTCCACATTGCACCCCACATTTTCTATTCATAGAATCTAGAGATGTATGTGAGGGTACCCTTGGCATTTGTGGAGAGCGCCTTGACCTCTCCATGCCATGATTACCTTGGAAAAGCTATGCAGAGGGGGATTAGGTACCCGAGTGAAGAATTGGCCCCACCTCTTGCCTTGGTAAGAGGGTGGGAATGCTTGGCCGGGATATCAGCAACATAAAGCTCTTCTTCAACATTGTTTCTTCTTCGACGTCAACAACCAATCAAAGATCAACAACAAGTACAATGGCAAAGTGATGTGTTTGCCTGGGCACTTGACACATGGATTGAGTCAATTTTTACACATGGATCTTGTATTGTGTTATCATTAATGAATGCTACATCGGGATTAATTTGAGATTTGCATCAAATTGCACAGGGAGACTGCCAAAATTTGTGTGTTTTTCCTTATACTCTGTGGTACACAAAAAGTCAAATCATTTTGGAATGGCACAACATGTTGCAAGGGTGTTTTGGGGGCACTTCCTAAATACTACAAATAACACAAACATGTAGAAAACGAGAAGAATCATCATAAAAGGTGGACATATTTAACCTTGTGCTCGATAATAATACATCATAGTTTTTTTACAACCAAATTTATCGTAGCTTTAATATAAAAGAAAGAAAACCATTGTACCAAAAGTGACACATTGATTTTTGTTTTTAGAAGAATTTTTTCAATTTTTTGGTGTGCTTAACTAATTATGTCCATCAAATGGCATGCAATCATGTGTGGAAAATTTAGGGCCTTTGCATATATTAAGGTCTCCATGACGTCGTTAAAGGATTTCATGTTATGAACGTGATGAGAAAGGTTGCATGTCCAACATCACATCCATCTTTCTATCTTTCTCTCCCTCTCCTAATGAGGCCCTTTATACACGTGTAGAGAATCCCCAAGGATAAGTAGGGGATGAAAGATACTTGAATAAGCAACATTAATTGGCCATCTTTCTCTTTCCTTCTCCACCTGGTATATGTGTATAGACCACACTGCATGAGATGGAAGAGGGAGGGAAATGATATGCACGAAAAGTGTTATCTAGTAAAGGTTTATGTCCTTACTTGATGCACCGCTTTTTTCATTTGCTTTCACCCTAGCTAAGGTCACATTTTCACTCATTTTTTAAAATGTTATCTAGTAAAGGTTTATGTCCTTTCTTCATGTGCTAAAGTAACATTTTCATTCTCTCTCTCTCTTGTTACAGTAACATTTTCATTCTCTCTCTCTCTTGTTACACACTTCGCTATGAGGCCACTATTACCTACTCCTCTTTGCCACATTTTCATTCTCTCTCTCTTGTTACTACACACTTCGCTATAAGGCCACTATTACCTACTCCTCTTTTGCCACATTTTCATTCTCTCTCTCTTGTTACACACTTCGCCTATGAGGCCACTATTACCTACTCCTCTTTGCCACATTTTGTTGCATTAAATCCACTTGGCCCACCACCTGGTTAGACGGATTGATTTAATTATTATTTTTATCATGCTCGAGATATATTTATTAAATTTAACTATCTCCCCAAGATATATTTACTAAATTTAAGTATCTCACATGAGATATGGTTTATTTTATTTTTGGATCATGCGAGAGAGCCACCGTGGCATTTTTTAGTACCGTGTATCTCGCTCAAAAAACGACGTGGCATCTAGTTGTGTTCTATGTGCATACCTGGCCGAGATATATCGGGGCCACATATCTCACCTAATCTAAGGAGGTGTTGACTCGGTAAGAGATGTGATAATATATGATTCATCTTAGGTATCTTTCCTAAGATATGCCAAACACAAGTTTTGACCTCTTGAATGTGTCCCACGTTTACCCAAACTATCAAAAACATCCACCTTATTGTTTCACCCTTGCTAAGGTCACATTTTTTCTCTTTTTTTAATGTTATCTAGTCAAGCTTTATGTTCTTTCTTCATGTGCTAAAGTCACATATTCTCTCTCTCTCTCTCTCTCTCTCTACAATTTTGCCACTCTCTACTCCTCTTTGCCACATTCTATTACATTACATCCACGTGGCCCACATGGCTAAGATGGATTAATGGTACACAACCAAAGTTACAACTATATCCCCACTCATATGAGCCTATTTATACCATGCAAGACACGATCACTTATATCAAAGCCAAAGACCCTTGGTCTCTCCATTTACCATATTTTTTGGTATGGGACCTCGCTTGGTCCTGTATCACTCAGTGTTATACCCCAATAGTAGTAAACAAATAGTTACTTGATGCTATTTATCTATGTAAATTTTGGTTTGGCGGGGCATTATTTCAAAACCAAACATGCACATTTACAACAGGGAGGTGAATATGATTTTCCTAAAATGTAAAATTTAAAATTTATGGATATTTTGTATATATGCTTGTTACAGATGTGTGCTATATAGGTTTCTATAGAGTGATCTCCCCGAGGATGTAACTTGGCTTTGGGATTATAAAAAACATTCATTCTACCCTTGCACTTTAATCAAAATCAAGATAGGAATTGTTTAAACATCTTACCACTCTAATAACATTTCTTTAAGTTCCTATCATAGCATAAAGTTTTTATATAACATCATTTGAAGAAGAGGGAGTTTGATTGCAGTTTGAAATGTACATAAAGAATACGAATCATTATTTAAAAGAATAGTTTTTCAAACTATGAAATTATGTGGACAATACCATCAAGAATGAGATCTTAAGCACATTTTTGGTTTGGGCATCACATGCCAAAAATTGACTTTTAATCGAATAAATTGTAATAAACTTTAGACTTGACTTGACTTGGCTTTGCTTAATATTAGAAGATACTATAAATCACAAAAACATGTAGAAAAAGAGAAGCATCATCATAACATGTGGACATAGTTAAACATGAGAAAAAGAGAAGCATCATCATAAAAGATGGACATAGTTAACCTTGTGCTTGATAATGATAGATCATAGTTTTTTTAAAACTAAATTTATTGTACTATTGATAGAAAAGAAAAAAAACATTGTTACACCAAAAATAACTTTTTTCATGAGGTCTTATTCCATTCCTAGTCGCACATGGGAATTTCACCCAGCTACACATACACACCAACTACACACACATACACACACACCCAAGCTACCATAAGGGGGTACCACCCTTGCAAATATTGGCCACTTTGTAGGAAGTGGACAAGCCACGGGACAAACCCCATGGAGTGAACACTCTGCATAACTTTGGTAAAACTAGGCATTGCAAGTTGAGTTGCAATCCTTGATGCCGGAGCGTGAGCTTGAAGGGAAAGCATTGCACAATGGTGTCATCGTAGGCTTGCCAAAGAGGAGGGTGGAAGCAAGCACCAGGATGATCGAATGATAATGGCATGAGGTGTATGGCTTGCATGCAAGAGGATTTGAACTCGATACCTCTTGTAGAAAGTCCAAAGCCTTATCCACCTTGGGGACAAAAAAAAGTGACACATTTATTTTTATTTTTAGAAGAAATTTGTTGTGCTTAACTAATTATGTCCATCAAATGGCATGCAATCACGTGTGGCAAATTAAGGATTGCACGTATTAAGGTGTCCAATGACATTGTCAAAGGATTTCATCATGAACTGGATGAGAAAGCCTGGACAAGCAAAATTGCATGAAAAGTGTTGTCGAGTAAAGATTTATATCCTTTCTTGATGCATCGCTTTCTTCATATGCTAAGGTCACATTTTCACTCTTTTTTTTAAAATGTTGTCTAGTAAAGGTTTGTGTTCTTTCTTCATGCGCTAAGGTCAGATTGTCACTCTTTTATTTTCATACCTACTCCTTAGTGGGAAGGTGGATTACTCCATTGGCTCACAACCAACTTCGGTCACGTAGTTCACTGGAATCGAACCCGCGTCCCCATAATGGGACCCAACCGTTGTACCACTAGACTATGCTCTTTGCCACATTTTGTTGCATTAAATCCACATGGCCCACGTGGCTAAGATGGATTAATGGTAAGTTACACATATATATCCCCACTGGCACCAGCCTATTTATACCATGCTAGACTCACCCCTAATCACTCGTATCAAAACCAAAGACCCTTTGTCTCTCCATTTACCATCATTTTTTCGCATGCCATGCCTTTACCCAAGTTATTCTTGTGGATTAGCTGGCCATTACTACCAAAGCTTAGATTTAATTAACGAGATCAAGGTAGAAGAAATGTTTTAGCTTAATTGACGACATTAAGCTACGAGGTAGCTTTACGATTGTTATTGAAGATAATTGCACTTAATGATTTGCATTAAGTACATACTTCGTCTTGATACCCTCCACTCATTCAACATTCGCATGAAATATCAACCCTGTAGCCTTATTGTAATGCTTGGCTGAGATCAGAAATGGAGTTGGGCAACCTATCGGCCGAGCTGGCGAGTGCTTATTGGTCCAGGTACAGCTCGGCAGAGCGCAGGCTTGAAGAAGCTACACGTGCAGCCACACTTCCGAGGCCAAGAGAACTTAGAGAAGCCGGGAACAGGACATGGGGCAAATGGGCGGCCAAAATTACGGCCCCCAAGAAGGCCGCCCGCGTGTGGCTGGGTACATGTGGAGGCCGCCCTCGCTTATGGAGCCAAATGGGGGTGTGCTACTTCAACTTGACTAATCAATAGGGCTGCTCTACTTCAACATTACCTTAGCATTTTACGTAATCTTTTTTTACTAACGTTGGAGACCTTACCTTTTTTTTTTAAAATCCCCTTACTTTCGAAGGTTTCCCTCTCTTTTCCAACACATTAATTAATCGAAACAAAATTGAGGGCCCGTATTTAAGTAAGCACAAGGTTCGAACAAACTTTTGTGCTTGGAAAGATAATCAAATATGTAAGCTCAATCCAAATACAAATATAAATATTTCTTTAAGCTCCAATTTTTAAAATCTTAAAACCACTAATAATGGCAAGTGTTTTTTAGATACCCCTTGAGTGCCACATATGGTTAACAGGCTTCTATGACAACTATGTCCGCACACTTATGTAATGGTTGCCCTTACTACATTGTAAATCGCATCATTTGATGAGGGAAATGCCCTAAAGATGCTCCCAAGTCTTGAGCTTCAAAGGTCAAACAAGAGGATCTCGGTTAGTTGGCCAAACTATAAAGAAAAGCCTTGTAGCTATGTTTTGGGCACCTCGGGTCACTTACTCCCGGGCGGCGGCCTAGTGGGAAAAGGCTTAGAACTATAACATTGTTTGTAACTCATTCTCGCATTTATAAGTGGAGTGTTCTTTCTCCCTCTCTCTGGCAACTCTAATCTAGCATGTGTGTGGTATGCTTAGGGTAAGGGTTTGGGTGTGATTAGCATTAATATCTCATTCTCTCATGCTTTCATGTTACTTCTTCTCTCCCCCTTGCTTGAGTGATTAGGCTATCACCGCGATCGTCTTCTGCGAGAGATCCCACACAATCTTTGTGACAGAGGTTGTACCACCCGTAGGATTAGGAACGCCTCAATGTGATAATGAGTGGGAGGATTGCGGCGAGATGAGTGGCTATCCACACATGATGGTGGAGCTCTTGAGCATAGCTCGAGCTCGACGAATCGGCAACTTTCCACGACACGTTAGGGTGAGCTTAACAATAGTAAATCCTTTAAGTGCTCTTATGCTGCATGTAAGAGGGTACATCATGTGGTGTATACAAGAGAACACTAACAAGAAGTAGGATCTTTAATAGCACAAAACTTTAAAACTCAAATTATACAATAATAGAGTTAGAGAAGAATATTATGTTACTGAAGTGATAAAATAAATGGCAAAGCCCCAAGGCCCACACCCATGTGCTCTTAAGGGAGGTTCCATGGCTAATATGAACTGCTAAGAAAAGGCTCTATGCTAGTAGAAGCTAGGGAGTAAACTCACATTTGACTAGATGATAAATTGTCTAGAGAAGGGGTTGGTTGTGTATCTATATAGACATGTAGATCTAAGGTCATAGTCGGTGCCACCATCTATGGTGTAGAATCGGCCTATTATAAAGATGAACTAGAATCTCTCTGCTACATAATTTTGCCATTTCCCAACGACCCTCCATCTCATTTTGGGCCTCATTCGAGTCCTACAATGTAAGGACATGGTATCCAAGAGTAAACCATTATGAGACAACAATCAAGTGTAGCATGTAGCCTATTTTCTAGTGTGCTAAATCTCATGCAAGAAATCTCTAAACCATCTAACATCATCCAAAGCCACCTTCCCATGCGAATAGGGGGATGCCATGAGTGCTTAGGCTACTCCTTAACCATGGCTACCCCGCGTAAGGGGGCCATGCCTAGCCACCGATGCCTACATAATATAATATGAGAGTGGAACATTGATATCCAACACCCCCCCTAAAAGTGAACTACCTCTGTGAATGAAGATGTTGCTCCATCTAGTCCATGGTAAGACTCGGCCTTTATGAAATATATGCACAATTCTTTATCATTAGGCAATAGACCATCTCGACCTCCCTAAACATGATGAGCTCACACACAAAGTGACAATGAATCCCAATGTGTTTCGTGCAAGCATGAAACACAAGATTTTGAGAAATGGTTGTCACATTGCAGTGTTGTAGGCCTGCTTCTACACTACCTCCTTAGCCATAATGCCTCACGTGATGCAAAACATGTTGCATTCAATATCATAGAAATTCATTAAAGTTGGATCCTCTTCCTTACAATATGGTATTGTCAACTTTTTGTCATTGACCATCATGATGACTCTATCACTAGCAAAGTACAGTGGTGCTTGGGCAGCAATAGTCCATTTATGCCCCAAGATCAAATATGCTTCCAACAAATACTCAACCACAAAAAACTTGCAAGTAAGGGGGTTAGTTTCAATATACATTGTATGTTCAAAGTACCCCAAACATGGCATGTTCAAGTCTTGTGTGTGTCAAGGGAATTCTTTCAGGATGAGCCGTGAGTGTTGGTTGACCTAACAAATCCCATAACTTGAGGGTCATGAGATTGTGTTCTCGTGTTGGATAAAGCTGTGCTTGAGCTGTGGTGATTTTATTGAGCTGTGCTTAAGCTGTGGTGATTTAAATTGAGATTTTTTTTTGGCATGAACCTTGTTTCACGCCGTGAAACACTCCTCTATCGATGAGAGTGTAATAGTGGGAAGATTTCTTACCGCTCTAAGAAATATGTCTCAAACTGTGTTACTAAGTGTTTGGTGTTTAAATCACCCACCCAATCGGAGTCACAAAAGCTATTGAGGGTCTTGCCCCTGGAGCATAGGTGATGCTATACTTTTTAGTACCTTGGATGCATTGTAATAACCACATACATGCTTTCTAATGATTCTCCTAGGGCTTGTTGGAGAACTTGATCAAAACACCAACCTCAAACTACTATCGGGTCTAGTATTAGACTACCAATGCTAGTTTTCTATATAGCGTGTCATCCAAAAGGTATAAAATGACAGATAACTTCAGATCAACCTCCATTGGGATACTAACTACCTTGCATTTGTTCGTACCAAAAATTCCTTGAGTATCTCACCTGCATATTTTTGCTTAGAGATAAAACTATTGGCTTATGCTAGATCTCAATCCCCAAATGATGCACAAGCCCAAGGTATTTCATCCCCAATATTGTTGGTGAGCATGCATCACATTTTCACGGTTTGCATTTCATTAACGTTAATTTGTACAATAGTCTATGCCTACAACTTGTTGAACAGATAATAGTGAGCATATACTTCATTTCCTAAGCTTGATGGATCAAACCAAACATTACTTGATTTCATCACGGCATCCCAATGCTTAAAACTCAAACAAAAAAAAATTGATTTGAGAAAAACCTAATGCTTGAGGGCTCAAAGCGAGCATTGTTCGATTTCAGGACATTCTAATGGTTGGAGGACAAATCAAACATTGTTTGATTTAAGGATAATCCAATAACATCCTAAAACTTGAGGAATCAAATCACACATTACTGGTAGAGAGTGTACCACCTTATCATGCTTTCACCCCCCCAATGACATCCCCATGATTGAAGGCTAAAGTCAAACAATATTCTATTTTATGACATCACATTTCAAATCAAACAATGTTTATTTAAGGACAACCTAACAACATCCTAATGTTTGATGGATCAAACCAACAATGTGCTATTTGAGGAACATAAATCAAACAATGTTGATTTTGAGGATAACCCAATAAAATATCAATATTCAATTTTGAGGAGAACCCAATAATATCCCACATCCCAATGCTTGAGGGATCAAAGTGAACGATATTCAACTTCCAATTCTTGGAGGGTTTAAATTAAACATTGCTTGATTTGAACAATCCATTGCGACAATCCAATGACATCCTGAAGCTTGATGGATCACAATATCCTAATGCGACATTCCAATGCTTTCATTCAAATCAAATAATGATTGATTTAAGAATAACCCAACGACATCCCCATGATTGAGGGCTCAAGTCACCAAACAATGTTCGATTTCATGACATCCTAATTTTCTTAGAGGGTTCAAATAACACAATCGTTTTTTGAGGACAACCTAATGACATCCTAAATCTTGATGGATCAAACCACACACTACCTCATTTCATCATGGCATCCCAATGCTTAAAACCTCAAATTAAACAATGTTCAATTTGAGAATAACCCAATGCTTGAGGGCTCAAATTGAGCACAATGTCCGATTACAGAACATTCTAATGCTTGGAAGGCTCAAATCGAACAATGTTCGATTTGAGGATAACCTAAAGACTTCCTAAGCTTGATGGATCAAATTAAACAATGCTTGTTGATCTCATCATGATCAAACAATGTTTGATTTGAGAACAACCCAATGGCATCCCCATGTTCAAGGGCTCAAGTGGAACAATGTTCAATTTAACAACATCCCACTTGTTGGAGGGTTCAAATCAAACAATGTTTTATTTGAGGATAACACAATGACATCCTAAAGCTTAATGGATTAAACCAAACACTACTTGATTTCATAACGACACCCTAATTCTTTACGACCTCAAATCAAACAATGTTTGATTTGAGAATAACCCAATGCTTGAGAGCTTAAATAAAAAAATGTTTAATTTCAAGACATTCCAATTCTTGGAGGGTTTAAATCAAACATTGCTTGATTTGAGGATAAGCTAATGAAATCCTAAAACTTGATGGATTAAATCAAACATTGCTTGATTTCATCACAACATCCAAATGCTTGAGACCTCAAATCAAACAATGTTGGATTTTAGAACAACCTAACTTACATCCCAATGCTTGAGGGCTCAAATAAAAAAATGTTTGGTTTGAGGACAACCTAATGACATCCTAATACTTGATGGTTTAAATCATGTTTGAGGGACCAAATTGAACAGTGTTTAATTTGAGGATATCCACAATGCTTGGAGGGCTCAAATCAAATAACACAATGCTTAAGAGGGCTCAAATCAAATAACCCAATGATTGAGGGCTCAAATCAAATAACCCAATGCTTGAGGGCTGAAATTGAACAATGTTCAATTTTAGGACATTCCAATGCTTAGAGAGTTCAAATCAAACATTTTTCAACTTGAGAAAAACCCAAATCAAATAATGTTTGATTTGTATTGGAAATAGGGTTGCAGGAATGCACACACACTCACACACACACAATGGAGAAGCTCAAGATAGCACACAATGAGATGATAAATAGATAATGAATGTGTGCTGTAAAAAGATAATAAGTATACCCCAAGATGGGTGTATACTAGCACGAGGAAAAAAAAACCTGCTCAAGAGGGAAAAAGTGCCCTGGCTAGTCCTAGTGTGTTCACACACATCACTACCAAATATGGCTACAATTCCCCCTGGGAGTGATGATGTGAACAAGGGATGAGCTGGCACTAGAAGTACAGAGATATGACAGGCTCTTTGGACTATGATAGGGAGCCTAGACTAGTCCCCAAAGGGAAGTAAGCTTAAAGCTTTGCGAAAAGCTTCAAACTTCTCTCATGGGAGAGCCTTTGTGAAAAAATCTGCCAAGTTGTTCTGTATTGACACATAAACCAAGATGATTTCCCCTATCGAGCATCTCTCCCTATCATAATGATAGTGCACCTCAATGTGCTTTGTGCGAGTATGAAAAATTGGATTCCTCGCAACTATCATAGCACTCTAAATGTCAATGAAGATAGTAGTGGCTGAGGAATTGCCAATACCCAAATCATCAAAATAAGGTGCCTGAGCCAAACACACTCAACTGTAGTTATAAATGCTGCCGTGTACTCCGCTAGAAGTGGCCACAGTGGGTTGCTTCTTGTGTAGCATAACAATGCCATCATTACGCTGCCAAAACTCTATGCCCAAATAATAGTGCAACAGTCCAAGATTTGACATCTCAAAAGACTTCTTTAAATCAGCTCTATAAATGTTGAAATATGATTATCATCAGGGCCTATGAGCAGCATGTCATCAATGTATAACACGATGACCAATAAAACATCCTTAGACCCCTTAATATAGAGGGTACTATTAGTTGGGTTATTGCAAAAACCCTGTGTAACCAAGTGTAACAGTGAGTCATGAAAAACGACAACTCTCTCTTCATAAATATAAAAGATCTTGTTTCTAACTGTTTTAACCTAGAGAGAGAAAATATTCTAGAGAGAGAATATTCAGATTTTTAATATTTTTGGATAGAAAAATATCTCATCTTATTAAAATAAGTTCCCCTGAAACAGAAATTCAAAAAGATTTTCAGAAGGTGCATTAGAAATTAAGTATAATCTGTTCAAGAGGCATTATCCTAAGGGTGAAGATTTTTTCGAAATTTTAAATTAAGGTTCCTATGGACCAATAAGATTCATCCAAATGTAGGGAGGAGATAAATGAAGAAATAAAAGAAAAATCTCCCAAAAATGAGTAAATACTCACATAAGATTAAGAGTTGACTAAGGACAAGGCTAATAGTTAAAAAGGGGAGATATTTAGAAGTAATGATGCATTTTTGACACCTCTGCATGGGGATTTCCCCCTCATGAATGAGGCACCTACTTCACATGTGCAATTGACTTTTAAATCTTCAAAAATTGAGATATTCTATCTCTCCTCTCTCCTAATTCAAGTCTAGTTCCAAAAAGTTAGCTTAACTGACCTAAAAATGGTCAAAAAGTGACCAAACTGAGTTGGAAAATTTTAGAATCAATTTGTTTGGTTAGGAGCTCAATTTTTCCTATAAATAGAAGCCCTCCCCTTTGTTGAAAACTTAATAGTGTTTATGCACTGTTACTCTACTCCTCCCAAGCCAAGAACTGTGAATTTATTAATAATTCACTAGTTTTTGACATTTCCCTCTTCCAAAGATTGGTGGCCACTCTTGTTACAAAAAAGAGTTGAACCCTCAAACCATCAAGCCAATGGAAAACTCCAAGAAATTATGTAAGTAGAGATTCTTGTATTTTTCTTTATTGATTTTATGTTTTTCTAATGTTTATGATTGTTTGAAGTGATAAATGGATGTTATGCCTTGATCGAAAGGCTTTTTCCCTCTCTCTTCTTAGAATCAACCCTTCTTTATCCTAGTTAAGTGAAAATTATTGGAATTAAACTTTTTATAATGTTTTCTTTTTTTATAAGTGAATTTTGATTAGTATAGATTACTCTAAATCAATTAGAGTTAATTTTGAAGACAAAATTAAGTACAAAAAATTAAAAAATGGCCAGCCATACAAACGAGGTTATGGTGAAATTTTTGGAAATAGGAATTATCTTTTAGTATGCTAAAAGAGTAATTCCTATCAATTCTATACTCTAAAAGTGTCATTTTCATGCATAGAAGATGCATATTGATTATTATTATTCTTATGCATAAAGAAATAATTTTCGTTTATTATGAAAGTGTTACTTTCATTAAAATTGATTTTTTTCTTTTATTATGAAAGTGTTACTTTCATTAAAATAGATTTTTATGCATAAAAGAATAATTTTCTTTTATTATGAAAGTGTTACTTTCATTAAAATAGATTTTTATGCATAAAGGAAAAATTTTCCTTTATTATGAAAGTGTTACTTTCATCAAAATGGATAAAGTTGCAACTGCTGGTGACAGAGAGTCAATGGAGGACGTCTCGCGTAGCAAGGTCGACCGAGGTCTTGACCAGCCTCGGTTCGATTTAAATGGTGAGCTTCCGGTACGGTGGATGAGGGACTAAGGAAGCGGCCTATGAGTGAAGCGCTAGGTCACCTGCGAAGGATCCCTAGAGGGTGCTGACCATACTGTGCTCGGGCTCTGGGTCGCCGAAGATACCCACACGTGCGTCGTGGAAGATATTGGAATAAGGAGTAAGAGTTGTTTTCTGAAATCGGGCATGGATCTGGTTGATTGACCTTGCTGGTCCTCAAACGGATGAGTCCATGGCTCTTTTATATGGATCTGTTGGTTGATCTTGCTGATTTTCCACGGAGATTCCATTTTGTTATGTGAATATATTGCAGGTTACTATGAGCTAGGAACTATCGAAAAGGCCCCTGAGTGAACAGGTGGTGAGCGTTCTGGTTGCCAATGATGTCATAAGTACACCGATGAATGAATGATTAGAAATATGGATTCAACTAGAGATTTTGAGGATAGTGATCAATGGCATAATGGTTTCATTAAAGGATTGTTTTAAAGTTAGCTAATGCTGAGAAAAAGGCAATTTCATATTGGGTACGTAAGTGGTGTGACTAGTTTTATGTTTGC
Source organism: Cibotium barometz (assembly GCF_041138505.1). NCBI lineage: Eukaryota > Viridiplantae > Streptophyta > Polypodiopsida > Cyatheales > Cibotiaceae > Cibotium > Cibotium barometz. Next base: position 11,461,753 of record NC_141071.1, on the reverse strand, counting down.
ATGAACTTCCAGCTAGGGGGCCTAGGAACTCTTTTCCTTGGTACCCGGGACAAAACCTAACCAAATTCCTAATTGGATCCCATCACTACAGTGGTTGGGCGGTTGGCTAACCCATGGGACTGGATGGGGTTAGGCTGGACTGATGGATCCGTAAATCGAGACTCAATTTCTGTTTAGTTCGATAGATGAAGTAAATCCTGGACAAAAATTGTTCTATGGAAAAAGGATCAACGGCTGTGCCTCTCGATGAGGAAAAAAGCATTGGTCTCTATGATCCAAGTGCAATCTGTCCCTTGAATCTGACTATGGAACTTACGAGTTCGATCAGATCAGTTCAATTAAGTAAGGCTTTTAACTACGTTATGGAAAAAGCTGTCCTGGTGGAATCGCCCGTGCTTTCCAGGCAAGAGAAGTTTTTCCAAGTTCGGTTTGGAAGAATCGAGGAATTAGTCACCTGTCCGGATTTCCATGGGCGAGGCCCCGAGTGTGGGACCCTGCCCCATGCAAGATGTGCTACTTCTGCTGCTAGCATCCCGAATCCGTTGCGGGGTGGGGACAGGGATCTTACAGTTGGTATCAGAGCAAATTGGTTAATAAAGATCAACTGAGAACCCAAATATGTCAAAAATTTATCAAGAAGCACAAAAAGGTTGTAATTATGTGATATAATTCATACAATTTGATATTCAAACTGAAAATTCGTAAATTAGTAATTGGGTCTTCAGATGGAAGTACCACAATTGTATGGAACCCTGACTTGCTTAAGGCCTAGACATAATGGTATTTACCTTATAGTTCCAAGTATCATGACTACCCGTATATACCGAGGGTATAACTGCAGCTCTTTATATACGAGTAAATCTAAGACTTGAAATTATAAGCATTAATGCTATCCAGTTGATGAATTCAAATGTGGTTGATATGATTTTTAATTCTGTTTGAGAACTGATGAATTGATTTGGATTCTGATTGAAAAATGATGATCCCTGAAAATTGGTTGAAATGTAATAAGCTGAGCGAAACCACAATGAGGATGAATGGGATGAGTCCCTGTGATGATATTCATAACTAGAATGATGATAATGATTTCAGCAAATCACTATGAGATTAGTGGATTGTGCTGTCAAATTACTATTGTTAACACTTGACACGGTAGATCAAGTTAAGGGATGACAAATTGAGAACTTACTTGACTGAAATTTCCGTGGAGGAATGTTCAAAAAGAAATTTTTTCGGTCTAGTGGACCATTATTGTGTTAAAGATATGAATGATATGATCTGAATGAATTGTTATTTAATGATATTTAAAGATATGAATGATATGATCTGAATGAATTGTTATTTAATGATGAGTTCTATATAAGGGATTTTTATCCCAGTATTCTGTTGGGTTGACCAGAATATAAGGAACCCAAGAATAAATTGGATCTTAAGAAAAAGAGTTATCTTCTACTTTGCGAGATGAGGACATCTCGCATTTTTTTTAAGTGGGGTAGAATGTACGATTCCTCCCCCAGCCTTCGAGGTATACAGGAGTAAGAACCTCCCTTTTTGATCTTATAATTATTTCCTCTCTAAAATAAAAGAAAGATTCTGTTTAAAAAGAAAGACCCTTTCCCCAGAATACTTTCTCAGGAGCCCCACCTGTTTTAAGGATTCAGAATGATGAGTTCAGAAGTGAGAACTGGTGTTTTGGATGCCAAGGTTTTGGTCATCAGTTAAAAGACTGCCCGACTCCTGCCATGTCAAGGGCACAAGGAAGTCAAGAACCCCAAATCCCCTCATACCAGTCTAATCAGGGTCCGTCTCGCCCAAGCCAGGGTAACCCCAGAAGAACTCCAGCTCATCCATCTGCCTCTGTCCAGAATAACCTCAGAACTTCTTTCCAGAACTGGGGCAACCAAAGAGAAAGAATTCCGCCTCACACTGCAGTAGCAGCCAGAACAGTCGCAATTTCAGATGTAGTAGAAGAAGAAAAAGGACAGATCTATGCTACGATTGAAAACCAAGGGCCTAACCGACAATTCTCAGTCATCCATACTCCAGCAGAGTATCAGGGTAAACCAAGTAGTCAAAGATATACTTCGGTCATGCTGTGGGGCAGGGAACCCAAGAAGTGGCTAAGCTATCTGCACCTAGTCGAGTTCGCCTACAATGCTTCTTATCACAGAAGTATTGGGATGAGCCCTTTTAAAGCTCTGTATGGACAAGATTGCTTAACTCCATTAACTAAGTCCGACCCATTGATTAGGGTTGAGATGTCCAGACAACATGGAGCAGCAGATGCATGCAATTCATAAAGATATAAAAGCTGCCCAGGATTGACAGAAACAGTATGCAGATAAGAAGAGGACAGTCAGAGAATTCAAAGAAGCAGATATGGTCTTCATTCGAGTACGGCCCAAAAGAAGTTCTTTATCTTGTGAGTGCTGCTTTTGTGACCATATGATGGACGGGCTTATTGAATTGTAAAAAGTTCTTCTATCTTGCTGTATATTGTTCCAAGAATGTATAAAGTTGAAATCTTTGTTCTGTCTTGAGTCTTGCTTTCCTTGAGACTTTTCTTGGTGGTTACTCTTAATTAAATTTTCTCTTAGTCTCATATTCTGACATCTTGCGGGATTACCCTCAGTTTGCGAGATGAGGACATCTCGCGTTTTTCAAGTGGGAGAGAATGTAAGATTCCTCCCCAGCCTCTCAAAATGTCCAGCATCTTCCCATGTAATTAAATCCTTCTTAAGAAATATAAAAGATCTTGTTTCTAACTGTTTTAACCTAGAGAGAGAAAATATTCTAGAGAGAGAATATTCAGATTTTTAATATTTTTGGATAGAAAAATATCTCATCTTATTAAAATAAGTTCCCCTGAAACAGAAATTCAAAAAGATTTTCAGAAGGTGCATTAGAAATTAAGTATAATCTGTTCAAGAGGCATTGTCCTAAGGGTGAAGATTTTTTCAAAATTTTAAATTAAGGTTCCTATGGACCAATAAAATTCATCCAAATGTACGGAGGAGATAAATGAAGAAATAAAAGAAAAATCCCCCAAAAATGAGTAAATACTCACATAAGATGAAGAGTTGACTAAGGACAAGGCTAATAGTTAAAAAGGAGAGATATTTAGAAGTAATGATGCATTTTTGACACCTCTGCATGGGGATTTCCCCTCATGAATGAGGCGCCTACTTCACATGTGCAATTGACTTTTAAATCTTCAAAATTGAGATATTTCATCTCTCCTCTCTCCTAATTCAAGTCTAGTTCCAAAAAGTTAGCTTAACTGACCTAAAAATGGTCAAAAAGTGACCAAACTGAGTTGGAAAATTCTAGAATCAGTTTGTTTGGTTAGGAGCTCAATTTTTCCTATAAATAGAAGCCCTCCCCTTTGTTGAAAACTTAATAGTGTTTATGCACTGTTACTCTACTTCTCCCAAGCCAAGAACTGTGAATTTATTAATAATTCACTAGTTTTTGACATTTCCCTCTTCCAAAGATTGGTGGCCACTCTTGTTACAAACAAGAGTTGAACCCTCAAACCATCAAGCCAATGAAAAGCTCCAAGAAATTATGTAAGTAGAGATTCTTGTATTTTTCTTTATTGATTTTATGTTTTTCTAATATTTATGATTGTTTGAAGTGATTAATGGATGTTATGCCTTGATCGAAAGGCTTTTCCCCTCTCTCTTCTTAGAATCAACCCTTCTTTATCCTAGTTAAGTGAAAATTGTTGGAATTAAACTTTTTATAATGTTTTCTTTTTTTATAAGTGAATTTTGATTAGTATAGATTACTCTAAATCAATTAGAGTTAATTTTGAAGACAAAATTAAGTACAAAAATTTAAAAAATGGTCAGCCATACAAAGGAGGTTATGTGAAATTTTTGGAAATAAGAATTATCTTTTATTATGCTAAAAGAGTAATTCCTATCAATTCTATACTCTAAAAGTGTCATTTTCATGCATAGAAGATGCATATTGATTATTATTATTCTTATGCATAAAGGAATAATTTTCTTTTATTATGAAAGTGTTACTTTCATTAAAATAGATTTTTATGCATAAAGGAATAATTTTCTTTTATTATGAAAGTGTTACTTTCATTAAAATAGATTTTTATGCATAAAGGAATAATTTTCTTTTATTATGAAAGTGTTACTTTCATTAAAATAGATTTTTATTCATAAAGGAATAATTTTCCTTTATTATGAAAGTGTTACTTTCATCAAAATGGATTTTTAGGCATAAAAGATTATGTTTTTATTATAAAAGTGTTACTTTTATCATATTTGACTTTCATGCATAGAGGTATGCATAAAAGATTATTATTGAAAAAGTGTTATTTTTATCATATTTGATTTTCATGCATAGAGGTATGCATAAAAGATTATTATTTTATTATAAAAGTGTTACTTTTATCATAATTGATTTTCATGCATAGAGGTATGCATAAAAGATTATTATTTTATTGTAAAAGTGTTACTTTTATCATAATTGATTTTCATGCATAGAGATATGCATAAAAGATTATTATTTTATTGTAAAAGTGTTATTTTTATCATATTTAATTTTCATGCATAAAGGTATGCGCATAAAAGATTATTATTTTATTATAAAAGTGTTACTTTTATCATATTTGATTTTCATGCATAGAAGTATGCATAAAAGATTATTTTTTTTAAAGTGTTACTTTCATCATAAATGATTTTATGCATAAATTAGATGCATAAAAGAAATTCTTTTATATTAAAAGAGTGATTTTCATCATAAATGATTGTATGCATAATCACATGCATAAAAGATATTTTTTTATATTAAAAGAGTGATTTTCATCATAAATGATTTTATGCATAAATAGGATGCATAAGAAAAATTCTTTTATTCTAAAAGTGTAATTCCTACTAAATTGGATTTATGCATGGAAAGATGCATTAAGAAATCTATTTTTAGTTCAAAAGAGTTATTTTCGTCAATTTTGATTTTATGCATAGGAAGATGCATTAAAGATTTGATTTTCTATTCAAAAGTGTCATTATCATTTAAAATGAATTTATGCATAGGAAGATGCATAAAAGATTGATTTTTATTTCGAAAGTGTTAGTCTCCTTAAAATGGAATTTATGCATAAATAAATACGTAAAGAAATCTTATATCGAAAATAAGAATTCTCTTGTATTCTATACATAGATATGAGGATGTGAAACGAATCAATTAGATGAAAATGAACGAGGAATAGATGTAGTTATATGTATGTGAAAGAAATGATGTAGATGTGGAATGTGGATATGGATGTATGGATGAGAATGTGAATGTGAATGTGGATGTATGTGAATGTGAATGTGGATGTGTGAATGTGGATATGGATGTGAATGTGGATGTGGATGTGGATGTATGGATGTAGACACGGATGTGGATGTATGTATGTGGATATGGATGTATGAATGAGAATGTGAAAATGGATGTATGCATGTAGATGTGGATGTATGGATGTGAATGTGGATGTGGATGTGGATGTATGGATGTAGATACGGATGTGGATGTATGTATGTGGATGTGGATGTGGATGTATGAATAAGGATGTATGAATGAGGATGTGAAAATGGATGTATGCATGTAGATGTGGATGTATGGATGTGAATGTCGATGTGGATGTGGATGTGGATGTATGGATGTAGATACGGATGTGGATGTATGTATGTGGATGTGGATGTATGAATGAGGATGTGAAAATGGATGTATACATGTAGATGTGGATGTATGGATGTGAATGTGGATGTGGATGTGGATGTGGATGTATGGATGTGGATATGGATGTGTATGTATGAATGCGGATACGGGATTGGATGTATGATGTGGATGTACGAACACGGATGTGTATGTAGAATAATGAATGTGAATGTGTATGTGAAATAATGTGTCGTCGATATGAGTGAATGGATGAGAATGAGTACACATATGAATGGAATGTGGAATAAGTAATGTGGACTGATGAGGGATAATGTGGAAAGACGAGAATTCGATATAGAAACTGTATTTTGTGACCTATTTGTAAATGACTATTTTATGTCAAGAATGCTAGGGAAGCATTTTGACCGTCTTGTGGATTAAGGTCATGGAGACCTAACTGATAAAGTTGCAACTGTTGAAACGGAGAGTCAATGGAGGACGTCTCACGTAGCAAGGTCGACCGAGGTCTTGACCAGCCTCGGTTCGATTTAAATGGTGAGCTTCCGGTATGGTGGATGAGGGACCAAGGAAGCGGCCTATGAGTGAAGCGCTAGGTCACCTGCGAAGGATCCTAGAGGGTGCTAACCATACGGTGCTCGGGCTCTAGGTCACCGAAGATACCCACACGTGCATCGTGGAAGATATTGGAATAAGGAGTAAGAGTTGTTTTCTGAAACCGGGCATGGATCTGGTTGATTGACCTTGCTAGTCCTCAACGGATGAGTCCATGGCTCTTTTATATGGATCTGTTGGTTGATCTTGCAGATCTTCCACGGAGATTCCATTTTGTTATGTGAATATATTGCCGGTTACTATGAGCTAGGAACTATCGAAAAGGCCCCTGAGTGAACAGGTGGTGTGAGCGTTCTGGTTGCCAACAATGATGTCATAAGTACACCGATAAATGAATGATTAGAAATATGGATTCAACTAGAGATTTTGAGGACAGTGATCAATGGCATAATGGTTTCATTAAAGGATTGTTTTAAAGTTAGCTGATGCTGAGAAAAAGGCAATTTCATATTGGGGGGTGCGTAAGTGGTGTGACTAGTTTTATGTTTGCATGAACTTCCAGCTAGGGGACCTGGGAACTCTTTTCCTTGGTACCCGGGACAAAACCTAACCAAATTCCTAATTGGATCCCATCACTACAGTGGTTGGGCGGTTGGCTAACCCATGGGACTGGATGGAGTTAGGCTGGACTGATGGATCCGTAAATCGAGACTCAATTTCTATTTAGTTTGATAGATGAAGTAAATCCCGAACCAAAATTGTTCTATGGAAAAAGGATCAACGGTTGTGCCTCTCGATGAGGAAAAAAGCGTTGGTCTCTATGATCCAAGTGCAATCTATCCCTTGAATCTCACTATGGAACTTACGAGTTCGGTCAGATCAGTTCAGTTAAGTAAGGCTTTTGACTACGTTAGGGAAAAGCTATCCTGGTGGAATCGCCCGTGCTGGGCAAGAGAAGTTTTTCCAAGTTCGGTTTAGAAGAATCAAGAAATTAGTCACCTGTCCGGATATCCGTGGACGAGGCCCCGAGTGTGGAACCCTGCCCCACGCAAGATGTGCTACTTTCGCTGCTAGCACCCCGAATCCATTGCGAGGTGGGGACAAGGATCTTACAGTTGTTTTAGCACCTTGGGGCCGATGCCTTGGTTTCCATGGGGTGAACACTGACGTCTAAAAGATTAAGAAGAAGACCTACAAGGACTCTATCACCTTGATAGAGTCCTATCAGCATCTATCACCTTGATAGATGCTGGTAGGACTCTTGGGTACATTATGGGCCCTCGAGCCGATGCCCTAATCTTCATGGGGTACTCCTTATGTCAAAAAGAAAGAAAAGGGTCTATCACCCTTGAGATACTTAGTGGCCTTTAGATTCTCTTGGCGGAGGTCTCTTGGCCATTGCTTGGGTCTCATTGGGATAGAACCTTCCTCTTTATCAAGCTAAAAATAATAATTCTCTTTAATCTTCTGCTCTTTACACAAAAAAAAAGGAAGAAAGGTCCAATCACCATAACTTATATTTAGGAGTAGGGTTGCCACTTAGGAATAACTTAAACACTTGTAGGACATTGAGACTGTGGTCATAAACTGTGGTGTACAAGCACACTTGCCTTTGCATAGCACTATCTACCACTTAGTCTCACTTTGCTGAGTCTTTACTCGCTTCTTTTAGCACTCTTTAAAACTCTAATCGGCCTTTCACTTGCATGCTCACGTGTGAGATTGTCATTGTTTGCTGGTTTTTTTCAATAAAAGGATTTACTTGTCTTCCATTGTTTTTTGCAGCTTTTGTTTCTACCGCGCACAAGGACGTGCGCGATTTAGGAAGGGGGGAATGTTCCACGGGAACACTCACGGGAACACGGATTATGTAAGGAGGCCGGAAGCAATTAATGCGAGAGAGCGGGATTGTAGTCATGGGAATATAAAGACGCACATAATTTTTCCATATTTTTGTGCCGAAGTGCAATGTAAATCATTTTAGGCCAATGTGGGTTCTAAATGAGAGTTCTAAGTGTATTAAGCAAGGCTCACTTATGGGGTTGTCCGCCCATGTGTGAAAGAGGCCTAGGGTTAGGGTTAGTGACATCTCTATAAAAGAGATGTTAGCTAAAGAAAGAGGACGTTTTTGGCCATTCTCATAAGCTATTGAGTGAAGCTCTTGAGCTCTCAAGCTATGGCAACTCTCTAACTCTCTCTCTATTGTACTCTAATGAGCATCAAGCTCCAATGAGTATAGCTCCACTTCTTTCTCTTAATCTGTTTAGCATCATTGAAGTAGATTAATCTATGATTAGTTGAATGCTTCTTTCTTTCTCTTGTGTATGCATGCTTAGTGTGTGTGTGTGTGTGTGTGTGTAGTCTCCATTGATGCAAGCTCTTGCCCACTTCATTGGCAATGAGTTATTCATGGGGATAGACTCTCTCTATGAGCTTGTGGGTTTGTGAATGTTACATTCTATGCTTGCTTAAGCTTGTGGGTTAGTAGATGCACGCTTATGGGTTTGCTGGCATTAGGGAAAGCTAAGATTTAATCAATGTTTGAATGGGATTAAGAGATTGCCATGCATTGCTTGTTCTCTTGATTAGTGTAGTGGGTTTAAGGGATTGAGAGATTGATTGAGGTGTTGAATGGTTGAATCGTCAAGTGGTGGTTCGTGTATGTGAGCTCTCCCGCAAGGGATAAGCCTTCATGCACTAATCGGATCGAGTCCTCGGATTGACATTGTGTTTCTCAACACATTTGTTGATCGATAGTACTCTATGAGCACTATATTGCACGGTAGAGAGAACCACTCTTCAATGCTTAAATTTAACCATTGGATCAACTTTATATACAAAGAAACAATGCACTAACCCCATGTAAGAGTTTTATCAAATTATATTGGGTCTAAAAGTAATGTCAATTTTATCACTTATCAGTTTGTTGATAACACACTACGTACAAAACGCAGTGTGTAGAAATTTGTATTAGTACAAAACTTATCCATGCTCAAGGGAAAGTATGATGTAGAGATGCTTAAACAAAGCAAAAAAGAAAAGAAAAGTGAAATTTGTCGACGTGTGAACATGCTTAATTTGCATGATATAGAAATGGTTGTGTATGGATTTGAGTTAAAAAACTTCTTGACACTTGCACCAGAAAATAATTGATATTTTTAATTAAAAGGTCCAATGACTCTCAAAGTTGATTGGAAGAGTTTCTTCTCTTTTGTAATTCTTTTTTTAATTAGACGTTTTTGGGTTTAGAGTAAAATGCAAGTTATGTTTATGCATTTTTTTTCACAAAAGTAGTGTTTTTTTAAAAATGTTTGACATGAAAGTGTGTCTTTTATCTCCGTAAATTTTTTAAAAAGGTATATTTTTGGGGTTTTTTTCCCAAAAATGGAGTTGAGTTGTCGTTTGCATGATTTTGTTGTCGTTTTTCATGACTCGTTGTGTGCATGTATCTTTTCATACCATGCTGTGGGAGCCTACTTAAGACCATATAAAGCTTTCTTCAATCTGCATACTTTTTATTCCTAACTTTTCTGAACAAAACCATGAGACTGAGATACATAGACCTCCTCATGCAAATCTCCATTCAAGGAAGCAGTTTTGATAGATATCCAACCGGCGTACATTCCAACCTTTATGTGCTGCAAATGTAATGATAGTCCGCATGGTAGTCATATGACATGTGGGTGCAAAGGTTTCACCATATTCAATGCCTTTCTCTTGTGCATAACCCTTTGAAACTAGCCTAGTTTTGTATCGCTCAACACTGCCATCCGCTCTACGTTTGAGCTTGTAAACTCATTTCGTACCAATGACCTTCTTGCCAAGAGGCAAGTCTAGCGAATCCCATGTATCATTTTTTAGTATTGAACTAGGATGCCTAATGACTGAGGTTTTGATAATATGATGGCACAAGAGCTTAACCTTATGTCATGTGAAGGAGCATAGCTATGAAATGTGTGAGAAAAATGAGGAAACTTACATTGCTAAAGAGGAGGAAAATTGGATGCATCTATTGGCTACGATGGTGGATACATGTCTTGGAAGCATGGGAGAACTTAGTTCTCTGATGAAGATAGAAGATCTTGTTCCTACCAAACCATATCTTCCATACTCATCGGAAGAACCAAAATGAGTTGAACCAAGATGGTGGTAAGATCTTGCTCCTAAGAAACCATATATTCCATACTCGCAAAACCAATAGGAGTTGAACAATTGAAAAACCACAAAGAAATAACTCCTATAGGAAATGCAAAGTCGTACCACTCACAGCGTTTAATGCAAGCTTCAAGCCAAGCTATGCCTCTAGGTTGGTAGACAATGACAAAGAAGATGAGGAGGTGAGGAGGAGGTGTCAAAAGAACACCAAACACTCCTGAGAGAATTCCTTGAAAGTAGAGAGGCTCCTTTGAGGAAGCTAAAGAAGTCAATGCATGTCAGAATCAAAGACCCACCTAGACTCAAGGATGAAGAAGAGCACTATTTGCATTATGTCGATACCTTGAGAGCTACTAAGGTGTTTGGTTAACTAGAAGGATCTAATGAAGAACCAAGTCATAACGTTTTGAAAATAGATCCTGAAATTGCTAAAACTTTAGCAAAAGAAAATTCCATAGATTCAGCCTCAATCAAATCCAAAAAGACTTCTTAGGACAACGGAGAAGATAAAACAAAGCTATACCCGAGGGATGAATTAGGGAAGAATCTCAAGAAGTGAGTTGAAATGATAGTGACCAAGAAGAGGACTGAAGACAAGTCCCTTCACATTATAGGAACTATAAGATTGAGAATAGGAAGGTGTGTGCACCAATGATAGTGACCAAGAAGAGGACTAAAGACAAGTCCCTTCACATTACAGGAACTATAAGATTGAGAATAGGAAGGTGTGTCACCAACACCAAAAAGATAGAAACCAAAAGAAGCAAGGGTGTCTTATGATGGACCTCAGGATGCCAAAAAATTAACCTAGCACCACCAAGGGAAGAGACCAAAATGTTTGGATCCCCCTAAGGAGGAAACTTGATTGATGGAGTTACCAAAGTTATGGTTGAAATACTCGCAAAAGTTTCACACCTTATCTTAGGAAATAAGACCTTCATTGCTTCAATCTATGCTTCTTTGCCCATATACTCCATTCCAAGGTAATATTATCTCCCTTAAAATCACTTGTATGTGGCATAACTTGAAACCACATTATGTGCAGTGTACATGTTGGTGTGTCATTGATAATAGAAGTCTAAAAATAAGACAGCTCTTATTATTTGTATAATGATGTAACTTTGTTGAAATTCAAAAATAGAAACACGTTATATTCGATATAACACTTTTTATTTGTTAAGTTTTGTGTTTGGAGGGTACTATGCATTGCTTGGAGGGTACTATGCATTGCTTCTTTGCAAAGATAAGTCATTTCTTTGGCTCTTTCCAATTATGACACTTTTTATTTGTTACATTTTGTGTTTGGAGGGTACTATGCACTCCTTCTTGACTCCCTCCAATTACTGAGGGAGTTACTAAACTTCCTACTTTTGGTGGGGGAATTCTTTTGGGGAGAATTTTCTAGCAAGCACCTTTTTGGAATCGGATGAGTGGATGCCAAAAATATTCCCTCCCTCCATCTTTAGAGAGAGGGGGAGAGAGAGAGGGAGAGAGAAACATGACAACATTAAGTGAGAAAGAGAAAGGGAGAGAGAGAGAGAGAGAGAGAGAGCAAGAGGAGTGAGAGAAAAACATGTCAACATTACATCCTCTAAATTGAGGTTATTGCTTCCAAATGAAAATAAAACCAGGTTCATTCACATATGACTTCCATATAAAACTCTTCAGTCAGAACTGTTGTACACAATCTTGTTTACTTCCATGGGCTTTGTCTATCCTTCGAGGTGAATGCACAAAGTAAGCAAATGATGTTTTTTCCCTTCCACAGTTCCTCAAGCAAGAGACTCCCAGACGCATCATTAATAAAACCATGGGCTTTCCATATTGCAATTAAGCCCACCACTTTAGTCTTCACTTGAAAAATATCATCATCACTACTAGTAGGTGGTAAGGATGTGAGACTTTTCCATTCTTGTGCACCATCTACGGTCTTTTGCTTGACCTCCACATTGGTGGCCTCCCTCGTGATACACCTAGCAACAACTTTATTGCTAACATTTGATGAGGCCATCACAAGCAATATGTAGGAGGCTTGTGGGTGGTGTACTCTACTAACAAGGCTTAGCTAAATGGTAATTAACAAAGTGCTATGGAGCTTATCTCTATATTTATAGGAGTGGTAGAGGTGGACAAAGAGATATTCCTTGTAATTTTGCAACAAACAAGAAAAAAATCTTTCTTTTTTAATGACAATAATAAAGGCATCTTTTCGCATTTTTTAGGGGAAGAGTGAGTATGTATCTAATTTTTTTATATGTGCAATTTCACAAAATCTTGCTCATTTCCCTAAGATTTCTAACCGTTTAATACTGGTAACACAATTACCATTCATCAATAACAAGCCACATTTTGCAATACAATACCTACTTGAAATGCAATGGAATAACAATATTCAACAAACTCAACTTTAGCCTCATACTACAAGATGAGACGCTTAACAAAATTTGCTTGGAAGTAGGATCGCATAGTTCAAAAACATTTCCTCCATCAAGAGAGAGAGAGAGAGAGAGAGAGAGAGAGAGAGAGGGTGAGGGAGGGAGGGGGGGAGAGAAAGATATTGCACAATCCAATCCTCTACAATGAGGTTGCTTCCAATGAGGTTACAGAAGTTCCAAAATACTATAGGACATTAAATGAGAAAATTTGGCATGTGAAATTCCATGCATTCAATGGTCTAAATTAGGGTAGGTTCTCCTATGAGACAAGGCATTCTAGAGCTCCAAGTCCAAGAGGATAGGTTGGTGGAAAAACATGTAAATATATGAAGTACAAGTGCTTGTATGCTGGATAAAGCTTCTTCTTGGATTCTCTATCTACAAAATCTAAACACATACAACATGGTTTGTCTTTCACATGCACATCATATATGCACATCATATTTTCCAATGTGTGCATCATCTTCATGCAATTAGATCTTGAAAACTTCATGCTTATGCTCTAGCCTTTGCACTTCTTCTACCACCGTGGCTTTCATTTTCAATGTGGCCTTTTTCTCTGCCACGTCCTCTAATATCGACATGCAATACTTGACTCTTATGCCATTTTGCATGCCTAAGCCACCTACCTCTATGTTTGTAGTGAACCCACATGGTGGTTCTTTATTACTTGCTATTCTAAAGGACTTTATAGCCCCATTGCTACCTTTTGCATTCTTGTTCTCCACTTCGTATCCACCTTCCCATAATGAGTAGACCTCCTTGTCTATGAGGTTAGTTTCCATAGGCACACCCTTTACAGATCCAGCTATATGTTTTCCACACCTCTTACCACCATAAGGCGTTCTGCTAATATGTGACCTTGTTGTTTGCCAATGCATGTCCTTCATGTTGCCTACATTGCTTCGTTCACCTTGTGCTCAATCACACTAAACTCTGTGATTTCCATTGTTCTTTGAGGAGTAGTGGTTGTATCATGCTCCTTAAAATTGATATTTCATGGCCTACCTACATATTTGTGATTTCCATTGTTCTTTGAGGAGTAGTGGTTGTATCATGCTCCTTAAAATTGATATTTCATGGCCTACCTACATATTTGCGGTCTCATACATGCACATTATACTCTGGACGATGCATGGACTCATTGTCAATATCAATGAACACAGTGGCTGGTCTCTTGTGACATGTAGTTTCTTTGTCACTAGCTAGGGGGGTAGGCACCTTATACATGGGTGTTCCTTTAGTTACCTGATTGACTATTCGGACCACTTGGACTGGGCTTGTAGACATCCGTTCCGTTAGTTTCTCCAAGCTTGGTCCTTTGTCTGTGTGCTTGCCTTGGTCCTTTGTCTATGTGCTTGCCTTGAGAGTAAGAGACTGCCTTTGTGCTTTGCAAAATTGCATTTTCCATATTGGTAGTACATGCATCACAAAGAGAAATCTTGCATCTATATCCTTCCCTCTTGCAAGCCAACTCCTATTCTTGATTTTTGCTAGGTTTTTCCTTGGGGTATTTGGACCATCGTTACTTCTCTCTACTGTTGTCCAGCACGACTAAACTCCAATGTGCTATGTGCACCTCTCACTAGCTCAACCAAGATTCCATTGCTGAAATATTCATATCCATGACATTGCTGAAATATTCATATTCATGACATGACCATTATGCCACCATTGAAGTATTAATCGAGCGTCTACTGATGCAGCTTCACTGGTAGGAGCCGTGTGCCACTTCTTGCACATTTCTTTGTGGTCACCTTGCGATGTGGCACACACATACTTTGTTCTATGGGAAACCATGATGTGCTCCCAAATGAAATAAGCAGGACCTCTCCCTATCTGTCAGGATGTTATTTTTTCTACCATTGAGCACATGTCAAACTACATTCCAGTTAGCATATGCCTCGTCTTCCATGAAAACCAAAGAAATCCGCCCTTTCACCTCATTGATGCACTCCCAAAATAGACATTGGGCCTCCATATCCTCCTCTTTATGAGAATTATCTCATATGTTGTGGGGCATGTATAGTTAGTAGGATAAGAAGAACATATAGTTACTAACGAATGGTCTTGCTCTTGTAAATTGTGATTCATAGAAGGTGGAAACTATTATTTTATTTTATTTCTAGATCTCTCATAAATACATCTTAAATAGTCTCCATTACCTTTACTTACACATTACACACACACAAACACACACATTTTATTGTTAGATATCTCGTAGATACATCTTAAACAACCTCCATGACATTTACTTTAAAACGAGATATAAAACACATTTACACACATACACACACACATATACACATACATATATGTAATGCTGTCGATTAGCCTAGCTCCTACATTGTTAACCACTCTAGGTTAACATCATTTTTCAAGCGTGGTCACGCTTCTTGTAACTTATCATTTTGTAACCGCACACAGCACTTAATTTGATAACAGATGTATGGGATGATCAAGCTTACGGCTTGTGTAATGTCGATCCTAGTGAGATACAAGTACATAGAGCTAGTTTGAGCTAGGAAACTAGTTTTGGGCCCCCAATTGCCAACCATTGTAAAAAGAGAGCTCATGTATATAAGAAATTTTATAAAATATGAAAAGGGACAATCCCATTTATCTCAATTGAGTTTTTCTTTCTCCCTCTCTCTCACACTCTTGATCGTGGTTGCATGCTTGTGTTGTCTAATGCTTGCATGCTTGATTGTTGTGTATGCATAGAATGGATTGTGTTAATCTAACTTCTTTTCTCCTCTCCTCTCTCTTGCTCTTCTCTCAAGATCCATCTTGCATACTTTGGCATTGAGTGGAAGTAGAGCTTTCCATAGCTCCCTTCCTCTTTGCTCCATACCTAGCTTGTGCATCTCCACTTGAGTGACACAAGTGGTGTTGGAGTGATCCCCTAACAATTTGACCCAATTCAGACAAGATTTAGATTAGTTTGGCTTGGCCTCCTTTTTGATCCAGTTTGCACCAGGCAGAGAGAGGAGAGATGAAATATCTTTATTTTTTTGAATTAAAAAAGCCAAGTAATGATGATAAAAAAGGCGTCTACCTCAAGTGGCTTTCCCTCCTTATTACTGAGGTGTCAAAAATGCATCATTTTACCAAAATATCTCATTTTTTTACTAAGATACCTTAATTTTTAACTAATAAACTCTGTACATACTCAGTCAACTCTTCATCTTATGTGAGCATTTACTCATTTTTGGGGTATTTTCTTTTATTATTTGCATTTTTGTCATCCCAACACTTGGATTAATCCTATTGGCCCTTTGGAACCTTATTTGGATCTTAATCTAATTTTTTTTGAAAATGTGGACCCTTAGGCTAAGGTCTCTTATACACATATTCAATTAATTCCTAATGCACATTGGAAAGTTCATTTTGAACTTCTGTTTTAGGGGAATTCATTTTAGATAATATCAAGATAATTTTTGTATCCAAAAATATCTCAATTTTGAATTACCTCTGTTGTCTAGACATTTTCACTCTCTAGGCCAAAACTAGGTAAAACAAGATCTTTTTCCATTTATGAGGGGGGATGATTACAAGAGACAGAAGGGGAGGTTCTTACACATTTACATCTCAAAAGATGGAGGGAGGAATCTTACAGAATCGATCTTTGCATGATTCATTCTCTTCTTTTTCTCCCTCTCTTGTGTGCAAGGTATATGTTTTGAGTAACATCTTTGGCACCACTTCCAGGGATAAGCATTTAGCTTAGGGTCCTCCATCCATTTCACTAGCTAAAGCCATCACATTGCTCGGTTGGAATGCAAATCCACCAATTGTTGCATTTGTTTGTTGTTGTTTTTTGTTTTTTGTTTACCATTACATGGAGATCAATGGAGCATTGGGGCGCCAAGGTCTTCACTAGATGCGGGAGACGCAGGTAGGAGATTGATCTTTGCTCTTGTGATTCATGCAATTTCTATTTTTTGTTAACATTTGTTAAGTTTTGCATAATAGCTTAATCATTCAATTAATCTCAATTAGTTAGTTTTTCTTAGGCATTCTAGGTATCATTAGGAAGCTAGGAAATCAAAGGAGAAGAATAGGCAAGTTTTCTCTTCGGATGAATTTTTGTGAAGCGTACGGCCCTACCACTCACAATGCCATGGCCGTAGACATTGCATATCTCTCTTCCTTCCTCTTGTCTCAGATCCAAACCCCCATCGGCACCTTACTTCAAGGTAGCCCAAGCTTATGGAAGGATCTAAAAGATTGGATGGAGGGGCGCATGCAGGAATCCATGGAGCTAGATAACTCTAATGAAACAGAGGCAGATGAATCTATTGATCCCCACACAAGATCACTGAAACTCCCATGGTTTGAGTTAATAAACTCAGAAAATATTGCAAAGGGGATGAAGTCAATGCAACACTACTAATGAATTTCAAAGGTTACCAGGTCATTGCTGCAATCCTAGATGGGGGAGCAGGGGTGAGCATTGTCACCAAACAGTGCTGGGAGAAATGGGGGGCACCAACCATGGATGACACAACCTTACTGGTGAAACTAGCTAATGGAGCCGTCAGACCCATTGGTATTTTGAAGGATTTGAAAATAAAGATCCTTGGAAACACCTTTCGTCGCCACAATCTAACCAAATTCTTAATTGGATCCCATCGCTACAGTGGTTGCCCATGGGACTCGATGGGGTTAGTAGGCTGGTTGGACTGATGGCAAGCCAATTTCAGACGGCTGCGTCCTTGGGCGACCCTTCATGAGGGAAACAAGAATGCTACATGACTAGAAAACCAACCACATTTACATCCAAATAAAGGATCAAACATTCAAGATTAACCTATGATCTTGGAAGGTTCATTGCATGAGTGGCCAACCCTTCGTAGTAGAGGACTTAGTAGCAACCATCCAATCTACTGCAGTCCACTTGTGCCAAACGTGTCACAAGACAATAGATGAGGAAAAGGAGAGTGAGAAATGTGAACCTCTTCCGAAGAGCTCGAAGACTCTGAGAATTGGATGCATATTCTTGCTACCTTAGACGTACTTCCAAGGCACACAGGAACCAAGTTTGTGACAGCCCCGATGGACATGAGATCACTTCTCTCTACTTGCTTAGCATGACATACTTGCCTGATGTCACCACTCACGAACCTGAAATGACCAATATAGTAAAACCATCATGGGGAACACACTCACAGAGTACTTGCAAACCCAATGGATTCCCAAGGAAAGAATGCTATGTCTTCCTTACACTGACTCATGCACCCACTGGCTTAAGTATGTAGGGGTAGTTGAAGCACACGAACACTTTAACTAAATTTGGCAAAATCTGCGCACCAATAATGCCCTCCTAGTCCACACGATTGCCCCCAAGCCAATGGTAGCCTTTGACCCCCAACTTGAACCTCCAAATCTTTGTTGCTCTACGCCCAAGGCTCGCAACAACAAGAAGCTAGCTCTCACTGAAAAAGAAGCCAAAAAGTTGATAGGAAGAGGATAGCCCTAGAGCTAAAGGGACTAAACAAGTACCTAAACACTTCAAAGCGTTCAAGATGACCGCAACAGATTTGTGCAATATAACTCGGCCTAGAGGTCTCACAATGGAGAGCTAGGGACCTCGTATGATGGCCTAGCCAAGGTCAAGGAGATTAACCTGGCAGGCCCAAGAGAAGAACCGAGACTGATTTACATAGGGGAAGACCTCTCAACCGAGGAGGAGATTGAGCTCATAGCTCTACTCACCGAATTCCAACATTGCTTTGCCTGGAAGTACACGGATATAAAGGGTGTACCTCCTGAAGTAGTTAAACACACCATTCCAATGGTTGATGGAGCGAGACTGCTCAAGCAAAGAGCTTACCCAATGAACCGCAAGTACTTCAAGATGGTCCGGGAAGAATTAGATTGACTCATTGACACCAGATTCATCTATGAGATTGAACACACCGAGTGGGTATCACCCATCATGATAGTGCCCAAAAAGAATGGAAAGCTACAAGTTTGTGTTGACCTCAAAAAGGTCAATGCTACCACTATAAGGGATCACTATCCCCCCTTACCAGCCTATAGCTTCTTGGATGGATTTTCAGGTTAAAATCAAGTATTGATATAACCCAAGGATCAACATAAAATAGCCTTTGCAACTAAATGGGAAACTTTCGCATATCGTGTTATGCCCACTGGGCTAACCAATGCCACATGCACGTTACAATGCCTGATGTGCACCGCCTACTACAAGGACTATCTTTGAAACTTCCTTGAAGTCTTCATGGATGACCTTTGTGTCAATTCTACTTGAAAGCACACTTAGAGTGTTTAGGGAAGGTACTAGAGACATGCAGGCTGTGCCGTATCTCATTGAACCCTCTCAAATTCTAGTTTTGGGTGAGACATGGAGTTATCCTGGGACACATAGTCTTTAGCACACGGGATCTCCCCACTGACAATAGCAAGGTGCGGCTCATCCTGGAGCTCCCCCCACCAACCAATTTCAAAGGAGTCGAGTGCTTCTCATGGGACACGTTGGCTATTATCGGCTTTTCATTTTCATGTACACCGATATAGCTTGCCCCCTTTATGGACTCTTGATTCTCTTTGAGTGGACAGAAGAATGCCAACATGCGTATATCACCCTAAAGAAAGCCTTGGCAAGCGCTCTGATTTTGAGGTCCCCCCCCCAACTGGGACGTCATATTTCATGTCCACATTGATGTCATTAGGACCTCAATGGAAGGCTTCTTGGGCCCTTTTATTTGGCAGTTTAAGGAGTCAAACCTTTTCTCTTAAGAAGAAACGTTTTCTAATTAGAAGCTTCAAAACGGCTACTTTATTCGAATTTGAATTTTGGAGGGAAAATGAAATTTAAAATCTAGCGGACAAAACCATATCATGTAGCATATCTATGGAAAGCTCTTGATGCATAGATCACGGATCTATAATCTCCGCTCAAATCGGAGCTTGTATGTAGAAGTTATGGAGGTTCGAAAATTGTAAAATTGCCTCCCCCCTTTTTGGGGGAAAAAGTGCACCCTTTGACCACTCTTACACCTCTCTTACAAACCCAACATTTCAGTCCACATGGCAACCCTCCATTTGGCTATTCCTTAATCACCTTGATTAGGCTTGGGCAAATTAAAGGGCCCAAGAAGACCCCATTCACTTCCTAATGCTCTGCCTTTGCAGTTGGATGTGTGCTAGCCCAATGTAGAGAGCATAAGATGGATTTTCCCATCAGTTTTTCTAGCCGCCAACTCAACGAGGTAGAAAGTAATTATACCACCAACAAGAGGGAGGGGTTAGCGATGGTTTAAATGGTCAAGAAGTTTTGCCATTATCTTTTGGCAAAAAAAAATTTCTTCTTTGTAGACCATCAAGCTCTTTTGTATCTAGTCATCAAGCT
Organism: Cibotium barometz; assembly: GCF_041138505.1. Lineage (NCBI taxonomy): Eukaryota > Viridiplantae > Streptophyta > Polypodiopsida > Cyatheales > Cibotiaceae > Cibotium > Cibotium barometz. The sequence goes on along the minus strand of NC_141071.1, from coordinate 11,441,551 downwards.
CTTCTGTATCTAGTCAACAAACCCTACACAACTGGGAGAATCTCTTGATGATGGTTGCTAATCCTACTTGAGTTTGACTTCACTGTCACAGTGCAGGGAAGGGCTTACAACATATCTTGGCAGACCATATATAATGCATCCCAAATGGTGAGCCACCTGTAGGGGTTGATGATGACGATTTACCAGATGTTGTATTACTCCAAATATGCTTAATTCTAGAATGGGGAGGGAAAATTGCACACTTTCTTGCTAATGGCCTACCAGTTGACCCCCTCCTCACAAAGACTGTGCACGACGCCTCATCAAAGAGGCAACTCCTTCCCATCAATTGATTGTAGGACAACTCTACCGATAGGGGAAAGGCAAGATCATCAGACGATGTGTCCGAGAGAAGACGAATAAGTCTTCCTTTTAGAACAGGCTCACTCCGCCTGTGCTGGGGAGCACTTTGCAGCAGATATTACTACACGTAAGGTCCTCAGAGCAGGGTTGTGGTGGCTGACCTTAATGGTCGATGCAACGGAATATGTCAACCGGTGTGATGAATGCCAACGAGCGGCAATTCTCCACTTTAAGGATAATATGCCCCTAAACCCGTTGTGCCCTTGTAACAATTTGAGAAATGGGGCATTGATTTTGTTGGGTCCATTAGTCCCGTGACTAAATACACTCAAGCTTGATATATTATTGCAACCACGGACTATTACATGAAATGGGTCGAAGAAGCAAGGGCTACCCATAAAGCTAATACACGATCTACTGCTAAATGCTTATATGAGTCAGTAATCACTCGCTTTGGTTGCCCCCTTGAGATTGTGAGCAACAATGGCACACACTTTATTAATGAGGTAATCCGATTCCTCTTACAAGAATTCCTTGTCTCACTCACATGAAACCATCCCCATACTATCCCTAGGCCAATGGCTAAACAGAGAGCACCAATGAAGTTCTATGTGCCATTCTCATTAAAACTGTTGAAGCTAGCTGCAACAATTAGAAACAAAAGTTAATGGCGACACTATGGGCCTATAGAACATCCTACAAGGCTGCTCTACCAATGCGACACCCTTCAGTTTGACCTATGACTATTAACCCATTCCTAGTGTTAACAAGAGCTATTGCCATTATCTTACATCAAGGAGTTAAGGTAGACACACCAAAAGGTCATACATTCAAGATATGAAGAAATGGTGTCCAAATCTACAACTTGGAGAGGTGCCCGTAATGGTCTGATGGAATAATTATGGCGATTCCCGCTTCAAGAGCATGTGGTAGCAAGTTAGGATGAAGTACCAAGTGATGTACTTCATGGATATATTATGAGAGTAATCATTATAATAGTATTAGGCCTCTTATGAGCCTAAAGTGACCGGCTGGCCATAATTTAAGTGAGTGTGAACACTTATGGCCATGTATATAAGTGAAAATCTCTCATAATATAAAAGACTCTCCCATTGTGCAATAGAATTTTTCTCTTGTTAATCCTCATACCTCTCTCTAATCCATGCTAGTGAGTGTGTGTAAGTGAAGTGAGGTGAGAGGAGGGACAAGTACACGTAGTGTAACGCGATGGTGTGACAACGCACACAGGAGGCTATGCTAGAATCTCTTCTCTCAAGGAGTTGTAGAGCTTGGAGACCTTGAGGGTTACGAGCTCGGCCATCAGAAATATCCCCATGATAGTTGCGATTTTCCAGATAAGCTTCTCATTGGATGTGTTTCGATGGGGGTTAGGGTGAGCCATAACATTTTTGGTGCTCAGGAGCCATCTCTTGGCTTTTTCTATCATAATTCTCTAATCTATGCATTACCCATTGCCCATTGTCTTGATTAATGGTTTACCATGAAAAAGATGTGGATTTGATGGAGATTTGGGTGTGATTTGGTGAGAATTTTGTTTTGAAAAGAACTCTTTTTTGCTTAATTTTTAGCTAAAATGGTTCTTTTTATTGTTGTTAATTTGGTTTTTAATGTTCCTAGGGCTTTCACATAGAGTATATTAGGCTTCTTTTGCTTCCATTGCATCAAAAAATCTAATAGAATGTATTTTTTGTGATTCTTAGCTTTCTTTAAAGTTAAACATAGAGCTAGAATCATTAATTTTTGCTTAAATATTATGTTTTTTGTTAGATTTATATGCATTAGAGTGTTAGCAAGTATTAGCGCTATCTTAATCATGAAAAAATTTTCACCAAAACCTTCAAAATCTCTTGAAATTCACTAATCTTTCTTAATTAACTAGTTTTTATCATTAAGGGGTGATTAATCCAGCAGCTCAAGAGGTAAAAAAAACTAGAAAATGTATTTTTTGGGGTCAAAATTGATCATGTAGGGTGTCAAAATTCATGTTTTTGAGTGTTTTGGGAGCATCTAGATGCATCAAAACATCTAATTGCATCAATTTCTTCACCAATTATGGGATTTTTACTCTCTTTGGCCTAAATTGCATAAAGAAAGAGCCAAAATCAAGGGCTAAATAAATCTTTGTTTATTAGTTGATTTACATTTTAGATTAAGCACAAAGCTTAGCAATCCAACGATCTATCCAATGAGTGCTCAATGGTGTGAATTAATTAGTGATTAGTGGTTAATTAGAACACTTAATTAGTCCAAAAGGGAGAAAGATTAGTGGAAGGATTACTCTTTGGTTAATTCTTAAACACTTTTTTTCTACAACTCATTAAGGCTAATGAGCATTGAATGAAAAGATGCCCTTTAGTTGGCAAATGGTCACTTTTGGGAGTCATTTATGAAGGGTGTAAGGGGGCGTCATAAAAGTGTTGACTTTTTTGATTCCCACTTACCTTTTTGGAAAAATGCCCATATCTCCCCAATTTAAAATTCAAAAAATATTCTCCCCACACTAGAAAACTCGAATTTTCCTCTAGACTCCACAAAAAAAATCTAATAATTTCGTAAAACACCTATTTCACATTTCGTGAAACACATTTCATTTTATGTTCGTGAAATGCATTTCATTTCACAGTCATGAAACGCACGCATTTCATGCCTTTAAAAAATTTTAATTAAATTTAATTAACTCTGTGAGATCCATTTCACGTCATGCAAAGGCCTTCTTGTTTCATGTCGTGAAATAGGTCACACATGACCCAAAAAAAAGCCCTGTTTGGAGGCTCGCATCTCCTAAACCGTGAGTCCGATAAACACACTCTAGTGCTTATTGGAAAGCTTGTATCGAGCTCTTTAAAACTAGTCTTGAGTGTCTGAGGGCAAAATCCATCGTTTTGGTCTCAGACCAATACAAAATTTGACCTAAAAATTGAGGTAAAAAATGGGCCTAAAAGCACTAAAAATCGCCCAAAATAGCTCGAAAAAGATCACATACCATATTCAGGCTACTTTTTAAGTGGCTAAACGACAAAATCACGAAAAAATCAGAGAGACAAAGTTATAGTACTCCAAAAATACTACAACTCTCTCATACAGAATTTTTCCAAATTCCTTAGAACCTTCAAAACAGCCTTTATCCATGGCTTTTCAAGACAAGGTGATCAGTGGAGTGCAACAACAAGAGAACTCTATTCGATTGACCGTAAACCAAATGAAACCATTTTATTCTCTGGATAAAAATCTTGGACTCACAATGTGAGCCATGGGAAAAACTAAACAATCCTCAATTGAAGAGATGTTTCATGATGGGCATAAAGAATAACAACTTACACAATTTGATCATTCTATCCAATTTGGAAACTTTCAATCAACTTTGTAAAGAGAAATATGTTTAGATGACAACATGATGGAGGATGATCACGATATGAGATGTTCCTCATCTAAAGCAAGTGAAGAAATGGCTAAAGAAAATTTAATCTTGGAATTGTCATTCCATAAATTCTACACTACCTTGCTTAAAAGCTTTGAACTAACATCTCTAAGAGAGAATGAGCTCCCTGAAGACAACACATCCTTGATGCCTCTCAAAGTGATTAACCTAATGCCTTGTGTTCATTGCCACCACCACCACCCCAATCCCCAATGTGTGTACCCTAGCACTATCTTTCAATTATGCAAACATTGCAAAGCCTTGGGTCACGACACATCTCAATTTCCCAATTCACCTACATCTGCATCAATGCTACAACCGCCCTTGCCTTAAACAGAAATAGTCCAAAGGGTAAAAATTGATCGGGAATTTGTTAAGCAAACATATCAATGTTTCTATTGTTATCGATTGCATAAAGTGGCAGACTGCACAGTTTGGAATACTTCCATGCCCACAGTCACACTGACAGCTTGCAACCCATATGTGAACGATGTGGTATCGATCACATATTCCAAGATTGCATAAGGCAAGTTGCTTGAATGCAACCTATCTTGAAAAATACAACACTTAACATCTTGAGTGTGTAAAACGAAAAATTGTGCATAGTGCCCTTGAATATTCTTACACACTTACAAGCCAAGGCATGAGAAATAGTAAAAAAGAACACAAAGGAACAAACTTTAAAATGGGTAGAAGAGCATGTTTTAAAACAAAAACCAAAAGAAGAAGCAAAACCTTCTAAACGTAAGAAAAACAAGGAACAACAAACTGTTGAAACCAAGGTTGAAATAAAGGACAAGGGAAAGGAACTTATGAAGGATCAAACCCCAAAAGAGCCAAACTTAACAAACTTTAAAATGGGTAGAAGAGAATGTTTTAAAACAAAAACCAAAAGAAGAAGCAAAACCTTCTAAACGTAAGAAAAACAAGGGACAACAAACTGTTGAAACCAAGGTTGAAATAAAGGACAAGGGAAAGGAACTTATGGAGGATCAAACCCCAAAAGAGCCAAAAGCTAAACATGAGGAGGAGGCCTCCACCTCAAAGACTACTTTTGAAACCACAAAACCCATGAGTAAGACAAAGATCAATAAAGCAAAAAGGAAAGTTTTTTCTCATTACATGGGCAAACATAATGAAAACTTGACGATCCAAGGAAACTCAGAAGATGGAACAAGTTCTAGTACATCACTAAGTGAGAGGACAAAACAAGTTTTACACTCAGTGCACTTGACAATCTAATCAATAAATTAGAACTCACCCAACCACCCCAAATTGAAAATCATGATTACATGACATATGAAGAACACAAAAAAGCAAGCTCAAGAGAGCATGCTTCACATTGTTGAGTGTCAAACAAGATCATTGGTTGTGATTGAACCTCATAATGTCAAACCTAAAAAAGTAATCAAAATAATAAAATCAGAGGTGTATCGCTTCTCCCTTCAAGAGGGAGATATAGTCTCTACAAAATGGAACTCATCAATCCAAGAGGAGTCATTAGAAGATTGCACGAATGATGCAATTGAAAAAGCACGTGATGAATTTGATAAATCCCTTACAAAATTTAAGCAATCTCTCAAATCCTCATTTGGAGGAGCACTCTTCTCTCAAGGTGAGGTTAGCATAGCTTCAACCCTTGCACCTTTAAGGGCCAACCATAAGCTGTACCAAGAACTCAAGATCTATATAGCACATGACTATAAGGATTCACAAGTTTCCAAATAGACCTCAGTTAAAATTGTCAAAGGACCAAGTGTGTCATTATGCACATTGGGTACTATTGAGGAAGATGAAAGCCAAAAAGAGGATGAAAGTGAATGGTAAAATGCAACTGAAATGGAAATTGACAATGAATTGGATAAGGGAACACCCATGGTTCCACTTGAAGATTCTATCAAGGTATGGTTAGATTTTCCTATGGGCAATGATGTTAAGTGCAAACATGCATTGAGCTAGTCATAATATCATGACAATAGACACTTGGATGTCATTAGGCCTACCTAAAATCATTTTTAAAGATAACGGTCTTGTAGAAGGTGCCAATGGGCAAAACATTAAAGTTCTAGGTTACTTTAACTATGCTACTCAAAAAATCGGTGGAAATGTGGAATTTAGATTCCATGTTACCCCATATTCCCTTGAGTATGATGTCATCCTCAGTGGAACTTGGGTACATGACTCGTGGTATTCAATTGACAAATCCATGCAAATAGTCACCTTGAACACTCCTACAGGTATTGTGAAAATGCTATTACACAACAGGAGGAAGAGACCTTGGAGGAGACCAAACTTCCAACATATCTTACTCAAAATCTCCTAAGAGTTCTAGTTGGATTTGAACTTTACAATAAAATCACCACAAGCCAAGCACAACTTTACCCATGGTGAGAAAAAAACCTCATGACCCTCGAGTTATGGGATTTGTTAGGCCAACCAACACTATAGTCTCATCTAGAGAAAATTCCATTCATAGATAATATAAACATTCCACGTTTGGGGTACTTTGAACATACTAGTTTTTTGTAGTTGAGTATGTGTTGGAGGCAAATGTGTCTTGGGGCATAAATGGACTACTGTTACCCAAGCACCACTGTGCTTTGATAGCAATAAAGTCATTTTGATGGTCAATGACACAAAGTTAACGATACAATACTGCAAGGAGGAGGATCCAACCCTAATGGATTTCTATGATGTTGAGTGCAAAAAGCTACATGCCTCTTCCTTGGAAGCCCCTCCACATGAAAACATAACTTCTACATCAACAACAAACTCTGACAAAGCAACCACTCCTTCGACTCCAACCTCACCAACAAGAGAAAAAGCTTCTATTTCCAATGTCAAATCTTGATAAAGTTCCTCAAGCATTCCACTCTTACACTGATAAGAAACTCAAGGGAAAAGCCTCGGAGCCAACGCCTTTTCATTAACCAACCTCACCACCAAAAGAGAACGTTGCATGCTCAAAAGCCTCAGCATAATTAGCAACCACCACTCCACAAGAGACTCCAACTCCATCATCACCAACGCCCATGAGTCTCAAACCAAAAACCTCAGTGCAACTAATGTGAAGAAGGGCCCCAAACCTTCCGCTTCAACCAAAAAGAAAACTCCACCACAAGACAGCCAAAATCAAGGTATCTTAATGGCATCAAAATGTGGGTGGAAAAGAAGCTACTTGTAGCTCAAGGCTACTACGAAGGTGCCAATCCAATTTGCGTGCCTTGACAATCAAAGCCTCTTCCTCAACACAAAACTCAAAGGCCAAAGAAGACTCAAAGTAATCCACAATGTAAGACTCAAAGTACTCCACAACGTCATCCAGAAAAGCCTATGCGAGCTCCTCAAAGAACTCCAGCCACTCAACACCTATGGGTACCAAAAAACTTACTGCAAGCTCAAGGGTACTACTACCAAGGTAATACCAAAGCTTGGATTCCCAAGTGCATCAAGACATCCCCCAAGCTTGGTCAAAGAAAGAAGCCTCACCATCAAAGGCATCAACCATTAACTCCTCATGTTCATCAAAGATGGGTGCCTGTGCACGTGCTTCAACAATAAGGATATTATGATGGAAATCCCATCATATGGTTGCTAAAATCAAACAAAGTGAAGAAAGCCTCACCACGACTTCAATTTTAAGAAATTCACCTAAAGTTGGACAAGAATGGAGACCCAAGAAACACCAAGCTAGGCACTCAACAACTCTCGTGCATATAACAAATACACGCTTGTGTGTTCAGTCAACACCAATGGCAACCAACCAGAAATTGTACCTACTACTACCCCAACAACACTTGCATCACTAATTCAAGAATCAAGCTTCATGTTTGCAAATGGAGACTTATGAGTATATCAAGGATAAACTCATAATGCTCTTTTCACCCCTCTGGATGTGAGAAAGTGCAGAAACTACGCGACAGAAATAAGAACCTATTCTCTCAAAAAGGAGAGTGGCCACAAAACCTGTTGCTCGCTCGCAAGGTGGTTACCCAAAATAAAAAGAATGATGAAAAATTTTTAAAAAAGGAGAAAATGAAAAAATAAATAAAATTTAAAAAAAAAAAGAAGAAAAAGAAAAAGAGAAAAAACCAAAACAAAAGGGAGTCACACAAATAACCTACCTAAAAATGGTGGAATATTACAAGAAACTCCCAACAATAATCTTTGCTACTAATACATTTTTGTTAAGCTTATAGATTAGTATTGTTTGGATAAGCTAATGTAGCATCTGCTCCATGAGTACATATCCATACATGCACTGGAGGACATTTGCACCAAAGCCTCATCATCGACGACAACCTTCTAGGTACGTCTCTGTATGGGGGGCCCATGGTAAGCGAAGGCCTAGTCAATGGTACAACCCATCGGCTAGAATTTTCCTTCAAATTACAAACCTCTCCAAAAGAAAAATATAGTCTTCACAACCATTGAAATCTAATCCATATTGAAGATATCTATAAAATCCTTGCAACTTGCAAGCCGACGCAATTCTTTCATGCCTCACCAACAAGTGGCTAATTCAACAAGTAGCAGCTCAATAAGAGTCTATTTGACTCAAAAAAATGTACTTCATGTTTATCTGCTTCATTGAGTACTTAAATATACATAAAAGCATAAAAAGCACATGGGAAGAAGCATGCAGAAATAGGTCCTAAATAACATTTGACAAGAATCTTGCCACAAAAAGGAACATCATCGAAGGTCAAATTCTTCAAGTGATGAATGTAGCTTCAATGAATCAAATGAGGAACTAAGATCACAATCTTGTTCTAATGAGGAACTAAGATCACAATCTTGTTCTAATGATTTTGTCTACGTTCGTTCGAAACCTTCCTTCTCTTCTCCCCAATTATTAACATCTCTTAGTTTCCTAACTAACAAAAATAATATGTAACTCTGCTTATGATTGCCAAAAACAAAGTGAGCACAAAATATACCCATTTTAAAAACAAGGTCACAAAAAATATAAAAATGCAATCACTCGCAAAAAATCCCCACCCCGTTAGGAATTCCCACTCATCTCACTAACCTTTTCATGTACTAACTAGCCTTTCTTATTCCTTCCGAAGAAACAAAGACTATTGAGATTCACTCAACAAAACCATCAACATTCCCTACATAAAGGTCTTCAACACGATCATGAGGAAGGGGGAATGCTAATCCATTTCTAGGGTTAACAAGAGCTACTTCCATTATCTTACATCAAGGAGTCAAGGTAGACACACCAAAAGCTCATACATTCAAGATATGAAGCAATGGTATCCAAATTTATAACTTGGACGGGCGCGAGTAATGGTCCGACGGAATAATATGGTGATTCCCACGTCAAGAGCGTGTGGTAGCAAGTTAGGATGAAGTCCCAAGTGGTTTACTTCATGGATATATTATGAGAGTAGTCATTGTAATAGTATTAGGTCTCTTATGAGCCTAAAGTTCCCAGTTGACCACAGTTTAAGTGAGTGCGAACACTTATGGCCATGTATATAAGTGAAAATCTCTCATAATACAAAGGACTCTCCCATTGTGCAGTAGAGTCTTTCTCTTTCTAATCCTCTTGCTAATCTCTCTCTAATCCATGCTAGTAAGTGTGTGAGTGAAGTGAGGTGAGAGGAGGGACGAGTACACATAGGGCAATGCAGCGATGTGACAACACACTTGGGAGGCTATGCCAGAATTACTTCTCAAAAAGTTATAAAGCTTTGAGACCTTGAGGGTTATCACCATGACAGTTGCAGTTCACTAGGTAAGCTTCTCGTGGATGTGTTTCTACGAGGGTTTGGGTGAGCCATAACAATGGCACTAAAGCGGTTATGCCTATGGAGTTCCTAGTCTCGCAAGTTTGAGAATTGCAGTAAAAGAAAACCTCACGGGTAATGTTCTAGGCTGTCACCTATTCAAGCTTGAAAAACTTGACGAAACACGCCTCCTTGCTATCTATAGCATGATTGTTGAAAAATTGAGGCATAAACAGTGGTTTGATGACTAGCTAAAGGACAAAGAAATGAACGAGGGTGACATGGTCCTCCTTTTTAGCCCAAAAACTCATTAAAAAAAACTCAAGCTCAAAGGCTTATGACCTTTCCTAGTCACTAAGATAACCCCGCAAGGCACAATGGAGTCGAGATGGTGGGGTATTTCAATGGTAGCAAGTTGAAATTCTACTATGGCCCACTAACCGACAACACTCTCAGGGCCATTCATGAGAAAAAACAACAAAAAAGGCAACACGAAGAAATGAAACGGGCAGCCCAACAAGAGGCTAAGGAGCGGCAAGCCAAACTCCGGGGAAAACACATTATAGTCAACATGGCCCAAGTCATAGACCTTGAAGAAGAGGATTGGGAAGTGAAACCTGTTTGGTTATGGTTAGGCATGACCACCCTGACCAACTTCAACCCTAGAAATTGGCTCTTATGGATACAGGGGCTAATCACAACCTAATGTCTTATGACACTTAATGGCTTTCCATCGGAAAACCCCCACTAAAAGAGACTCCTTCCCCCACAGTCACAATAGTGGCATGTCAAAACATTCAATGTTTAGGCATACTCATAGTCTTATTCCACATTGGAAATAATCCCTTGGAAGGGAAGTTTTATGTGATGCCTGTAGGAACCATGCGGGAGGAGATTCTTCTCGGACGTGGTTGGATGCCTGTAGGAACCATGTGGGAGGAGATTCTTCTCGGACATGGTTGGATGGGACACAACCGATGCAATATTGACTGGGATGCTAGGCTGCAACCTTACAACTCCAAGTTATAGTCATGATGACACATGAAGAACCCATGCCCTCCACTCCCTCATGCCCAAATGACACTCCTCCCCTCACCACACTGCTCTTTCGCCCTTGGATCAACAAAGTTCCATACCACTAAAAAAGAGGCCGCTTCCCACTCCGTACACTACACTGCCTCGTGTATCCTCACAACCAACCAACCTAGCAGTAGTCCAATCTGAACTCTCATATGCCACCACTACTGCTAACCCCCCCACCAAACTAACAACACTAACCATACTAACTACCACCAACAGGGCACACACTCTCAACATTGGGTCCCTAAGAAGCTTCTCAAGGCCCAAAGGCATTATGATGGTACAACCACTTTGTGGATCCCCCGCCAATCCACTTACCATACCCATAAACCCATAACACAACCTCTTCGTCCCTCTCAAAGGCAACCCCTTTGGAAACCTCATGCCCACAGGGTATAGGAAAAGCACAGGCCCAAATGCTCTTCAAGGACAAACATTCCCCCCCCCCTCCCCCCGGAAGCCTCACAGCCCAACAAAATACAGGTGGATCCCAAAAACTTTGCTTCGAGCTCAACATTACTATGAAGGCAAACACAAAATTTGGGTCCCCAAATCCCCCAAGTACACATCCCCTCCTCTAGCCATTTTGCAGTTCCCCACAGTCCAATGGAAACCCAAAGTGGCCTCCGCCACTACTACAACACAAGAGAAGGGAAAGCAAAAACTTCATGAAGACACCTTACCACCCCCAACATGAAGCCATTGTCCCTCTCCCAATGATATAACCTTGACATTGGCATCCCCCCCCCCCGCCCCTCATTAACTGGCTACCTCATAGTAAACTCATCCATTAACCTCTCTGATCATAGTTTCTCCCTCCTTAGAAGCCTATGAACTCCCCCAAGAGTTACCAACCTTGCCATTACTATTTGGAGCCGTCTTCTCTAAATAGCAAACTAGGCTCGGAGTCGGTATAAAACCAAAATGGGGTGCTGGCAACATAGCCCAAGGGTACAAAACCTATTTGCAGGGTACCCAAAAAAAAACCTCAAGTGCCACGACCGTACCAACCTGGATCTAAACTACCATGGGCCGTACCATCTAGCAACAAATTTGCAATGATCGTACCGAATGTGCCACAACCATACTGATCTTTATTGCAACTGCCACGACAGTGCCAAAGGGAAGCCCCACGGCTATACCAAACACAAGACACGACTGTTCCATTCCTACCACACTCGTTCCTTCCCCCAGCAGCGCATGCCCATGGTAACTCTACCACGCATGTATCCTGGAATTGCCACGGCTGCACCAACCAATCATGTGCCATTGCCATACCAACACCTACCATGGCCGTGTCCTTCCTGGAATCCTATAAATAAGGACCCACCACTTCATTCTCCCCACTTTTTTCTCTCAGCCTACCCAAACTCTTTGCCCAAATTTTTCTTGAGATTTCTCTCCCTGCTTCCTATCCTCCACTCCATGGCCAAGCACTCCGACTCCTCCTTGGAGGTTTGCACAAACACTCCCTAGAAGAAGAAGCGACCAATTGGGGGTCGATTTGAGGAGTATGCCCACCATCCCACACAACTTAGCCATCTCGGAGAACCTTTGATGAGGCATGTTACTGGACCCACCATCCACATCCTGATGAAGAATAACCATAAAGTTGAGCACAAGCTCCTTTATTATACAGGGCCTTGCTATCGTGTTGTGGTGGATCCAGCAATTCTTACCCATCTGGAGTAGCTTGGACTTGGAGGATTTTCTGCACTGGAACTGTGGGGCTCAGATCTCTTCAACTGTTTGTATTTTATAGAAACATACAATGCCAACATAGCAATAAGGCAGGTGCTGGATGCCAGCGACCAAACACAGACCGTCAATTTGGGAAGTTGTCAGAGATGTCCTACACCTTCCAAGGATAGAACACCCTTATGTGCGGCTCACCAACGCGCCACGGCTGACTCAAGGAATCTATAGAGGATCCACCACCAAAGATGGGGTAGAATGGGTAAACATCACCAAAGAAGAGCTTGTTATGCCGGCCAGGGCCCTCTCCTTTTTGTTGACTACACGGTGGATAGACAGATTCAGCAGGTGCAGCCTATCCACTTTGGCCAGAGTTCATGAGGGAAAATCAATCAAGTGGGTGGACTACCTGGATAAGGAGTTTAACGCCATTTGTGCGAACCCCAGGGCAAGGGCAAGGTGGCAGTCGCCTCTCTTCTGACAAAGGTCATCTACCATGTCGCAGGGTGGGAAGAACTCCCTGGGGCTATTTAGCTCTACTACAAGGGCCTGACGTAGTACCCATCCTTCTCCAACCCCCACAATCCTCTCCTACATCTCCACCTCCCAAGTGCCATCACCTCGACCCCAAGCCCCACGAGCAGGTTCCACCCACATCTAACCAAGGCCCAACTCTAGAGGAGATAGATGTGGAAGCCAAATGAAGAGCGGGCCAGGAGGCAGCGTAGCGCGCCAAGCATCCTTTGACCAAGATATCTTTGAAACCCCCCCACCTGTAGGCTCCTCACCACTCCCTTCTAATTACACAGAATTAGGTCCCTCCTCTCCTGCAGCTTCTCAGAGAAACACACTAGAGACACTCCGCTAGGACCGCAAAAGAAGCTTCAAGACACACGAAGCATATGCAGAGAGCATCCGTGTAGCACATGGGGAAGTACTAGACTTTGCCCATGGCTTCTCCAACATGTCATGAGATCTCATAACGTAGATGATGCTGCATCTATCGGCAACATGAGCTTGCTAATGTGGCACATCAACAGATGTTGCTAGCAAAGGCCTAGGCACAACAGAGTCAGGAAGACCTTTATGTGCAGCCATCCTCAACAACGTCGCACTTTAGAAGGCCCTGGACAACAATGACAGAGTGCTAGAAAGCAACCTGACCACCCTCATAGAACTTTGACAACAGTTCCAAGCTGGCCATGACGCAGAGCAACAGGCACTCCAGGCGCTTTCCCTCGCCCAAGCTGAAGCACATGCCCAAACCCAACTCCAATATAAACACTTATGGGAGGTTACAAAGCAGGCTTTACACCAGAACCGAATGGACCTCGAAGCCATCAAAGCTCGAGCCAACCAACCCCCTGCCAGCGCAAAGTCGATGCGTTGACGGACATGGACACCATGGAGCTCCCCTTCTTAGCCATACATCCCCAAAAACACACCCAAACCCTTGTGCTTAACCTTCCAACCATCCACGTCAATTTACACTGCCCCCACATATCATATCCCTTCTAGCAACCCTATTCTTTCAAGGACAATTTTCTTTTTTCCACCCATCAACCTTTTTTGATCTCCCCATCCATCCTCTCCAAGCACCTATTTAACTCGACTCTTCTCCTCCGCTTTGGCCAACCCATGGAGGACTAGATAGATAACATTGATCTGGTTGTCCCCGATGGGCTTTGCCCTTATCCCTATACGAACACAAAATCCGAAGAGGGCATACAGTTCCTCCACCACACCGGGTGGAACATAATTTATTCAGCTTACAAATATCTCAAGAGAGATGAGCTCCCACTAGGGATTTAATATTCACGTGATCACAAGATTTTTTGTGATAATAACACATGTGAACAAGTTATTCACATGTTCTCATGTTACCGTTCACAAAATAACAGGTCACTTGACATTTGAAAACCCCTTAAAAGCTTGGCTACACATGAGAATAAGCTATTCACATGTTCTCATGTTACCATCTTCACATAATAGCAGGTCAGTGGCCACCTAAGAAGATTTTTTATGCCCAACAAAGATAATTTTTTTAGGCCCTCGTGAAAGCTTTGTGAATATAACATGTGATCACAAGATTTTTTGTGTTATTAACATGTTCACATGTTCTCATTTACGTCAGTGAAATCCCTGGCTCCCACCGTACTCCGCGGCCGGTCTCCTAATTCTATACCACCGCATCCATCTGCAAATGGATATTTCCTTGCTTCACTCATACGTAGCCCTTCACCACCCTTACCAAGTACACTCACCCCCTCTCTCTCTCTCGGACCTCGCCGCCGCTCTTATACTCTCTTGCTAGCGAACCCCCTCACCAACCAACCTCCCTCACCACTCACATACTTCCTTCTCCCTCCAAAACTCTTGGTCTTAGTCTCTTTGTCCCTCTCTCAATCTCTAGTCTCACTCTCCCTCTCCCTCTCTCGGTCTTTTCTCCAACTACATCCCCCTCTCCTATTTTCCTGCTACCATATCTCTCCCTCTCAGTCATTCAAGATTTTTCTCCATTTCTTCATTTTTCACTAGTATGACAAAGAAAATAACTACAACTTGATATTATGCAGAGAGGATTTCCACTCGACTCCCAAGCCGTGTGAATGACTTCCCAACAATAAGCAAAAGCTCAACCACGACAAAGAACAATGGCTCATGTGGAGGACGTGCAGAACACAAAAGACATGGGCATCCGCACGAGTAGTTAACCGTGACAAGGATAGCTGTAGCTACAAATGTTTCCCAAGGAAGTGGAGGACCAGCCCACCTTCTCGTAATCACAAAATATTGGACCTCCACCTTGTTGTGTAAGTGGGACCAACCCTAGAGGTTTAGATTAGGAAAAGAAAATTGTCTGATGCATTTAATTACTAGGAAAATTTTTCTTTAAGAAAATAGAGAAAGAATATCTCTCTCATGTGTATGTTTGTTGCATGATTGCTACGTGAAATGTGGATGCAAGATTTTGACAAGACTGGTAACATATTTTAAAGTTGTTGTAAATTTAAATCAAGGGACATATCCTCTTGTGAATAACCATTCCGAAGTGATCGGTTTGGGGCAACTGGGTATTCCCCCACCCAAGGCAACCAACTCTTAAGTATTACGGAGTTGGGTCAACTGCTTATGAAAGCAAGGTGTGGGTTCCTTCCGGGGTTGTAGACCTAAGCTTGATAGGTTTAATGTTTAGTGTGTAGGTGAGTGAGGGGACATTTTACCTTACTAATATGCGATAACTTATCGCCACGATGGTTGCAATGCCTAGAGTGTATGTAACTCGATGTGCCGAGGGATGTTTTTTTATTGTGTTGTAATCCACTTTTATTATTATATATGTATTGATTTTAAAATGATTTGTTGGCATTAAGGGATAAAGGAACCTATGAAAGAAATTAAATCAAAGAATTATTTTATGTGATGCATCTGTACCAACAAATGTGCTTAGTAATTAAAAACCTCATAGTTGACCATATCCTAAATCTCGAAAATGGGTGATAGGGTGGACCCAATTAGTTGGGTACTTTCCAAAGAAGAAAAATATAGTTAAATATTAAGTAATACTCCCAATACCATGAATGTTTTTGTATATCGGATAGTTAAGACTTGTCTCTTGAGATTAGGCAATCTTCATAAGAAATCTTGGGGTGTTACTTACTAGTGAGATACCTCCCTACACCACGAAGTATGGAAGGGTAGGAAGGTATCTTACATCTCCTAGGTTTAGGAGAAAAGTAAGTAAGGCTAAATCGTTTGGAGCCTAGCCTCCACATATGGTGAGATTATGGGCAATATGCCACCGCCAGAGGTTTACAAGCTATGTGACAATCACTTTAGTGTATTAGAGTTATGGCATAGTTATTGTGCTAGCTCATATAGTCCAGTTCTCACTATGGATCGACCTTTGTATGTCTTAGTACAAGAGTACTTTGCCTTAGAGTCAATCTATCACTATGGCCTGACCTTTATATCTTATAGTAGGAGAGTACTTTCCCTTATAGTATATACCTTATCTCTTTATGTTATGGTTGTAGAGAAGAGAAGAGAATACAAGAAAATTCAGCCATACATCTCTCTCTTTTATGTTTGTCTACTCGTCTTTGCTTGTCTACACTTGTGTATGTGTATTCGCTTCTTGCCAAAAGGAACTCAAGCTCATCCTCTCCCCCCTACATTTTTCTCATATTCGAGATTGAACACAAGTTTCCTAGGATGACATTCCAGATACTAGGACTATTTTGGATGTTCTTCTTCTTAATCTAGATGGTCCATATGTCTCTATCCTTAATCTGGATCTACCATGCTAGTGGCGTAAGGGTGGAAGCTATTATACATGCGAGTCAGCATTGTCCAAAGCACTAGTTGAGCTTGATATCTCAACGCTCCCCCTTGAACTCAACTCCACACATTACACTCCAAGTAAGCTCTTAAACTTACGGAGCTTCTTTGTATACAATGCCTTTGTGAAGATATTAACCAATTGATCCATTGTGTTGACATATACCAAATCCGCATCACTTACTAGAACCCTTATCCTCACAAAATAATAATATGCCTCAAAGTACTTTGTCCTAACATGAAAGGCTAGGTTAATGGTGGTGAGTTGTATGATGCTACTCGTGTTGTCACAAAAAACAACAATAGCCCTAGGTTCACCAATATCACCAAGTAACTTTTGAAACCAAGCTACCTCATAAGCTACCATAGAATGATAGACTGGGTTACTAGCGAGTTGTATAATGCTACTCATGTTGTCATAGTAAATGACAAAGGCCCTACCCACACAAGTTCATCCATATAACCAAGTAGCATTTGAAACAGCACCTCTATGCTCTACCTCTATTCTCAAGAAGGTAGCTGTTAGCTATTTCTTATTGCTCCAACTCATAGTATCACTACTCGTGTCATAAGAGAAAACATAAAGCCACTAATCTTCCAACCCAATCGACATATGTATACCCATGTAGTTGTATCTCTATTTTAGCCTCATAGAAAAGTCTATAATTAATAGTAGAATTTATGTATTTAAGAATCCATCTACCTAGTACATCTAAGTGTGGTTTCCTAGAAGTCCAATAACATAGCTTAAATTTCATCTAGTAATGGTTATGTAGATCAAGCTACCCACTATGCATTGACATAGAGGGGTTAGTAAAATTCCATCAGGTGATCTCACCAGCTCCGTAAGTATCGAGAAAATACTACAGTTCACCCAAATCTTTCATCTAAAACTTATTCTTTTCAAATGCATCCTGACATCATGTATGTTAGCATCACTACCACCTATGATAATCAAGTCATCCACATAAATGACTAACATCACGATCCATCTATCTATCTTTTTCACATAGAGTGAAAAATCTCTACATTAGATATCTGAAATCTAATGGTAAACAAGATACTCCCTGATCTTGTTTGACCATGCTCTTAGATGATTGCTTCAAGCCATACAAGACTTTTCGTAACCTACACACAAAATCTAGATATGCATCACCCTCATAACTTGGTGGTGGATATGCCATGTAAACTTCTTCTTTCAAATCACCATGCAAGAATGTATTCTTTACATCCATATGATTTAAAGACCAATCCTTCACGACAACCATAGCAATGACTGTTCTCATGATTGTCATTCTTGCAACCAAGTTTGTTAATCCTTGCTTGAGACCTCTTACCTACAATTTATAGAGATAGATTTAGAGGAAAGCGCTTCCACCCAACTAGAAGCCCACCCTTGGCTTAGGACCTTCTTTAGGGACTCGGTTCAGCATGGTACAAGACCTAAGACTCTCAAATAGTGAGACTTCCTCTTATCTTAGATCAATAGAAGTACTATAAGACCTAGGGAGATAAAACTTGCTCAAACAACAAACGCAAGACTAGCCACTAGCCTGATTGACTACATGACCAATTACTTCAGAGGTTCATCTTTGGCCTGTAGAAATACCCATGTAGCATATCAAACTAGTGATGAAGAAGTTGAGGTCAACTCTAAGGCCACACATTATGTAGACTTGTCACATACAAACCCCATGCATGTAGAGATCCATATCCACACAAAACCTATCATGATCGGCAACCTAGTGGATGTTGAGCTAAACCCTACATAATCATATTACCAGGGAGGTGAAAGAAGTAGAGGCCTTGATTCAAGCTACTAGAGCAAAAGAGGAAGAAATTATACGTCGATCCTAGTAGAGATTAGTTACCCAAACTGCACGAGCTACCTAGGCTACCCAAACCAAACATCTATTCTATGTTCTTGATAGCCTACCAAAACTGAACATCTATTGTTCTTGATAGTCTAGAGGGTACTAGACACAAGGCATAATATTCTCATAGGCATAATATTCTCATAGACATAATATTCTCATATACACTAGAGATGGGGATTCGACATGGCCACGTGTGTGCACATGACAACTAGTGTTTGTGGATAACTAATACACGATGAATCCTATTGGGATTCATCTCGTCGATGAGAGCTAGATTGATAGTAAGCAATTGGATATGTGTAGCATGATCTACTAGGTAAGAGATAGTAGACTTGAGCAATTGTTATGGACGGATGTACAGATATGAAGGGATTCACTTAGTCTTGTCTCCTTATGCATTCACACAATGATGTGAATTGCAGACTAGGAATTGGCAATTTGATATGGCTCGTGAAGCCCTGATGGAGCCTGGCTATAGGACTCACCTATGCTATCAATTGGGATGAAATTAAGCAAGCTAACTCTGTGACCATGGACGAGGAAGAGCATCTTTGCATGGTCATGGATTGTATTCATGCTATGGTGGGAGAGCAAGAGAGGATGAGACATAGAATCACCATACCCTCTCGATATTGTAAGATTCCTCCTCAGCCTAAATAATGAATAAGCCTTGACCTCAATACCTTGTAATCATTCCCTGTTTCTGAATACAATAAAATATTATTTTTCCTTGTTTTGTCTAGTGAGATAAAAATTTTTAGAGAGTGGTAAATCAATATTGAGATATTTTTGGATATATAAATTTTACAAATATCAAAAATATGTTTCCCTGAAACAAAAAATCAAAATAAATTTTCTAAGGTACAATTGGAATTAATTAAAAATGATTCAAAAGACCTTAGCCTAAGGGTCAAGATTTTCTAAAAATTTTAGATTATGGTCCAATTAAGGTTCCTATGGACCAATGAGATTAATCCAAGTGTTGGGATGAGATAAATCCAATGAATAAAAGAAAATACCCAAAAATGAGTAAATACCCACATAAGATAAAGAGTTGACCCAGTATAGGATTTATTAGTTAAAAATTATGAAATATTACTAAAAAAAATGAGATATTTTGGAGTAATCATACCATTTTGACACCTTGGTAAGGAAAGGGGGAGCCTTCAAGGAGGCACCTATTTCACATGTGTGGAAGAGTTTTAAAATAAAAAATAATAAGATATTTTTATCTCTCCTCTCTTCTGGATTAAACCAAATCAAAAAGGGAGCCAAACTGGTCCAAATCTTATCTAAATTCAGCCAAACTGAAGCTGAAAAATTTTAGAACTTAGTTGGACTTAGTTAGTGGCCTCCCTCACCTATAAATAGACCCTCATTCTTTTGTGAACTAGACCATGCCAGTATTACTCTAAAATAAGCATATTTTCTATTATCCTCTAAAAATCCTCTACAAATTGGAGAGATTGGAGCTTCTCTCTCTCTTCAACCTTCCTTGGAGTCTTCATCAATATACTAAACCAATTGATTGGTTGGGGGCCTCTCCTTGACTAAAGAATCAAGCAAAATAAGAGGTAAAGTGTGACTTTATGGTATTTCTCTTAATCTCTAAATGTTTTTCACTTCTCAATCTCTCCCAAGCTTGAGAAGTATTCAATTGAATGATTCTTTAATGCAAATAAAGCTCGCTAATGAATTTTAGTGATAAATCACATTAAGTTTCATTTATGCTTAAATTAAAAAATTTTAAGCATATCTCTCTCTCCCCCAAAGAATGGTCATTCCTATTACCAATTCTAAATTCAAATGATGCTTCTCATGGAGCAATTCTTAATTTTAAAAGTAAACTCTATGCTTGTCAAAACTAGAGGCCAAAGAAGTGGCTTTTTAATGCTTTTATATTACTTAAACTTAGGAATCAAGTCCATAATTGGATATTGATCCAAATATGGCAAAATTTTTAGAAAAGTAACACAAATCATTTTCATACATAATATGAAAAGAGGACTTCCTACCATATTCTAAGATTAGTCATCCTAAGTTAATTGAATAATTCTCATCATAACCATGAAAAAATTGATTTTTAATGTTTATGCATAAATAGTTAATTTTAAGAAAAAAAGAAATGATAGAGAAGCTCCAGCCATGGCTCTCCTGAAAGATCATGCAGCTGCTCTGCAAAAGAACTATTGAGCTGCATGATAAAATGGTGGCCATGAAGATGTAGCACCGGCGGCACAGTACAGACGACAAGGATAAGATGCTCGCTCACATCAAAGACCTCAAGGGGCTACTCGGCAAAGAAAAAGCCAAGTCACCAACGCCAATATCCAGCTCGCTGTCACCACCCTCGAAGAAGCCAGGAATGTCACCAACCCCGCCGAACGCACCGAAACCCGAATCTAGATCACAAACCTGCAGCGTGAGACAATCCGGATCCAGGCCAACCTCACCAAAACCATCCGCCAGGCATGTTGCTACCTCTGCAAATCCTCGTCGCCGATATCGTCACCGCCAACCTGCTCGAACCCCGAGCCTAGAGAAGGATGGATAACTTTCTTCGCCTACACAGCCTCAACCATCAATCCCTCCCTACAATCCCACCCAACTCGGCCCACCTGGTAATGATGACGTTGAACTGGGCAGAGTCGAAGATTCAAGCTCCCAAAGCCGAGGAATCAGGAATGTACCCAGATCGCTGGAAATCGTGGGCATCTCGGCCTAGCGATAGTGGGCTGCAAAGGTACCTAGCTGACGAGCACTGGCGCTGCTTGGCACCTCGGCCAACAAAATGCAGCAGGAATGATGCTGGCCATACTCGCTTCCATGTTCCTCAGCTCAAACTTCTGGGAGTCCTCTTTCATCTCCCGATCATCCGCATTCCGCATCCCGACCCCGAGTCTCAAACTTGAGAGGAAGTCGTCCTCCCTGTCTCGGAAGTCGCCCTTCATCTCCCAATAAATCCATTCTCTTTTCCTCGTCCCTCACGTGCCTGTCACTGGGTTTAGAAGTCTGGGCACGAAGGTTGATGAGGGCACTCCGCCTCTGCGCCCTATAATTGGACCACGCAACAGGAGTTGGATGCTAAGGAGCATCTAGCACGGTGCCCATCTTTGGGTGATTCACTTTACCCAAATGCTAATCACTTTACCCAAATGCTAAGGAGTATCCAACAGCATTCGAAAGACCAACAGGGTTTGAGTTGTCGGATTTGGAATTTGACACACCGGGTGGTGTACCAGGTGTTGGCCGCGGGTGGCCAAGTAACCGAGTAATCAACTGGACAAGCCGCTGCTAGAAGACCGTTCTGACAAGCCAACGCACCTTAATGAAGTCAGAGCCGCTGCTGCTACGCCGCAGCTGCCGTCCTCTTGATTAGCTGATTAATAAAAAGGGGTGTAGTCTAAATATAAAGGATGTTGAAGATTCTTGTAAGCTGACAATTATTGATGTGTTAAGTTGTTGGTTGACAGCCAATGCTTGTAAAATATATCTCTTTCTTTCTTATAAATCAGAACCCCTTTGTATTATTCTGTGTATAATCGTTTGTTTGTCTGTCCACCTCGTTTAAGCGTCTAATCCGGTGCAATTGTCCGCGTTGTATTTCTTTTGCTTGACATCCGATTCAAGTGTTGTGTTATTTATGCGCAGTCAATTGAGTGTATCAAGTCGGATTGCTCTTTTGTATCACATGCTTGTCTACAATTGGATGTCTCTGGTGTATGTTGCGCGTATAACTAGTGCCACTTAGTAGGTTAGTCGGGATAGGTGGTCAATATTATCCCACTAACATATAATTTTCCACACTTCAATCATAACACTTTTGAGTCACTTAATTAGTAGCTTCTGGTATATGCTTATACCAATGTCCATGTGTGGCAAGCCATTCTTGATCCTGCAATTATTGCCACAATCAGATTTTTTAAGCTCATCATCCTTCTCATCGACATTCACAATGATTATGTCCATTACTTTATAACAGGGAAGGTACGTGCTTTGATTTAAAACAAAGAACCATCCAATAGTGGCATTATGTATTATTTATCATTTCCTCTGCTCTATTGTCTTTCCTCTTATATGCATACAACATTTGTAGACATGATCAAGAACAACTTTTGGTGATCATTGCACTTCCTGTGCCATACACTACATGTCCTCTAGAAAAAGAAGAGCCACTATAAAGAATACTTGGGTCGTCTCAATAAAACGAACCATGTAGGAGGCAGTAGATTTTGAGGATGAAATATGGATCAATAGGTAGGGGGGTATTAACCCTAATTTGGGATTAGCTTAGCATCTCTCCATTACATATGAGAGATAGCATAATAAGTGTCATATAATAGCACTCTAAAGGTTGTAATTATGAGAGATAGCATAATAAGTGTCATGTAACAGCACTCTAAAGGTTGTAATTATGAGAATAGTTGTGGCTATGCCACAAAACCATGTAATTTGTAAACATTGAGTCTATTTTTTATTAAGTTTTGGGTGCTCAAGTGTGAATAGGGGCTAGTTATATAAATAAGATTATTCTCATAATGCAAGACACAATCCCCTTATCTAGTTTCATCTCCTTGCTCTCTTTCTTGTCTATGGTGAGAGAGAGAGAGAGAGAGTGAGAGAGGAGAGAGCTACACTCTCGGTACCTATTCCTTTCATGCTTGTGTTCTTGAGTGTGAGAGTTGAGAGGAGTGAAAATCCTTGTGTGGAGAATGACAAACTTATGGTAGTGTGATAGCTTGACGAGGAGGCAAGAGATTTGTGCTAGCTACCACTAGCAAATCTTGGAGTCTACTGAGATACGAGCTTGGACACACCGATAAGTACCCCATGATAAGTTAAGGTGAGCATTGTCCTTAGCATTAGGGGAGGGATGGTGTAACTAGTTTGGGATTAACTTAGTATCTCTCCATTAAATATGAGAGATCATAATAAGTGTCATGTAGTAGGGGCACTCTAAAGGTTTTAATTATGAGAATAGCTGGCTATGCCGGTTTGGGATTAACTTAGCATCTCTCCATTACATATGAGAGATATCATAATAAGTGTCATGGAGTGGCGCTCTAAAGGTTGTAATTATGAGAATAGCTAGCTATGCCATAAAATCATGTAATTTGTAAACACTGAGTCCATCTTTAATTAAGTTTTGGGTGCCCAAGAGTGAATAAGTACTAGTTGTATAAGATTATTCTCATAATGCAAGACACGATCCCCTTTGTGCCAATTGAGTCTAGTCTTATCTCCTTGCTCTCTTGCTTGTCTATGGTGTGTGTGTGAGAGAGAGAGAGAGTTGAGAGGAGAGATCTGCATGATTGGTACATGTTCCTTTCATGCTTGTGTTCTTGAGTGTGATAGTTAAGAGGAGTGAAAGTCCTTGTGTGGAGAATGACAACCTCATGGGTGGTGACAGCCTAGGGAGGAGGCAAAAGAGTGGTGCTAGCTACAACAAAGCTTGGAACCTATCGAGGTACGAGCTTGGACACAGGCAAGTACCACATGACAAGTTAAGGTGAACATTGTTCTTAGAATTAGCAAGTACCCCATGACAAGTTAAGGTGAACATTGTTCTTAGAATTAGCAAGTACCCCATGACAAGTTAAGGTGAAAATTGTCCTTAGCATTAGGGGAGGGATGGTGTAGCCTATAACAATGACAAAATTGAGTAGTTATTTCTGATGCAGCAGATGCTTAGTTCCACAACAGGAGACATTATTGAAAGATATTTGGTTTGTTGATTCTAGTGCCTATAACCACATGAACAATCATTGTTTGTGATACGACACATACTTAGTTCCATAATAGGAGATGTTCTAGGATCAGAAAATAATTTATTATGCTGATTCTGGCAGGGAAGTAGCTTGTAGAGCAGGGAAGCATCTAGTTGATCTAGAAAAATAATAAATTGTGATCCATCTACATTTGTATCCTACAAGACGGGTTTTGGAGTCAGATCCTGTAGTTCCTTAGGTATCATAGGATTTTCCAAAGTTTCATCCTTTGGCTCGTCTATTACTTACTTCAACTATCTTCTACTTGTTTTTCCCTTTATCTGATAGATCTTCTTTGCCGTGTGCCTTTTTCATTTTCTTCTAAAATTATAGCTTCTTTGGTGCACTTGAAGCTGCTATAATGGGTGTTGACATTGTGGTTGGAATACCCTGATGCAAGAAATGCAAGTATTACCCTATCTTTATCTTTGAATTGCATTGTAGAGTAACTCACAAAACAATATATATACAAGTATGACCCTAAAGCCTTCTTAGACATATATGTGACCTTATGAGTGAGGGTAATCATCTCAATGATGAACTTGAAATGCAAGCAATTATGGACCTTTATGTGGTTATTTAGCTCATATCCCTTATCGAACCCCTTTGGAGCCGAAATAGGACTCCTTATCTTGTTTTGTTGTAGTAGAAGGGATATAGGCAGCTCCCTCTAAAGCAGATGAAATATTTTTACCACATACTCTAGAGTAAATATATATGCACCCTATGTGCCTGCATTCACCTCACCTTTTGCAACTCAGTCAGCTACTCATTCACATCAGGGCTAAGTTTCATCAAGCCATATGGGAACTACATCAAAATTACTTTTTTTAGATTGTGTTGACATCCAAAACTATTGTGTGTTTCTCAAAACTCCACCATGGTAATGAAAAATCTTGAGATGAATGAGGCTATGGAAAGGGTGTACGAGCAAGCAAGAAAGTGAAGGATGTTGAGAGCTCTATGGAAACAACTGGTGAGAATGCAAAATGAGGCTCCAAGAATGCAAAAGGAGGCTAGGAAAAGCTAGGGTATTGGGCAAAAAGTTTAAATGTTGATCTATGATTATTAAACTCAACGGCTACACAAGTTGAGATGACAAGGTGGTTAATATAATCAAAGAAATTCCATCCCATGATGAAACAGTTATGCATAACGAATTACACACTACTTGATGCATGCACACCATGTGGATTCGTACTATTATCATGCACACCATGTGGATTCGTACTATTATCATGCAAGGGTGTAATAAAAATTGTAAACACTGAAACTAACTCTAGAATTTACCAAAATAGGGTTACAGTTTGAACCCATTCATTGGCTTTCACAATTTCACACCATCCCATGATGTCAACTTGAATATGCTTATAGTACCAAATTTTGTAGAAATCTGGTAAGGTTCGATCCACCTCAACTTGAGCTTACTCAAATACAAACCCATTTTGGAGTTTAATAATTCCAATCAACAAAGAGCTTCAAATGCCTCTGGACAACATCAGCAATATCTAGCTCTACTCTGAAGCCTCTTTTCCCCCAATGCCTGCTGCTCTAGACCCAACTCAAAGCCTGGGAATAATAAATTCCATCGACATCGACACTACTCCTTCTAGGCCATACACTAATGAAAAAGGGGTGTGACCTATTGTAACCTTGTAAGTCTAGAATAGATAATTTTTCATTTGGAAATTGGTCCGATACACTATCTGATGGCTCTTCAAAATCTATCTGAGATAAAAAATCTACAACTATGTGTTCATTTCCAGTCCTGTGATATATGGTGAAATCAAACTCTTGAAATAACAGTACCCATCTACACAACTTTTACCTATCAAGTTAGGCTTACTTACTAGATACACCAATGCTTAATGATCAACATGGAAAACAAAATGATTTTCCAAAAGGTTGGGCTTACTTACTAGATACACCAATGCTTGATCAACATGGAAAACAACATGATTGCCCAAAAGGTAATGCTTGAACTTATTCACTAAATAAATCATACCAAGGTCTTCTCATTCCATTATGGAATATTTTTTTCTACAATAGCACCTCACTTACATTGGATATTGGATAGAACTACCCTCCTTTGGCTTCCTACATTAGTGCACTTCCAATTGTAACATTTGAAGCATCCACAAAAATATAAAATAGCTTCGTCATCCCCCGAAGGTTTTGGTGCTAGTGCTAACATTACCTTGAGAGATGATAGAATGCTTTCCCACATTTATCATTCCATATGTTTTGAGCTCCTTTTTTGTGAGAACCAGGGATTTCATTAACGTCTTCACAATTTCGTGATCACGTTAACAAAACCTATTGTTAACATATTAAAACTTGTGATCACATTGTATATTCACGGGCATTTTTTATGACCTGCAAAAACCTTCTCTGCCAGTAATCCCGTCGGGCTTTTTGTTTTCTCGGCGGGCCCGCCGGGAAAACCCATTTTCCCGGCGGGAAAAATAAAAAAATAAAAAAATAAAAAAATAAAAAAATCATGTTCACAGTCGTTCTTACCATTTTTGGGCCTTCTGGACTCATTTATGATGTCAAAAGTTCAAAATTCTTGGCACAAAAAAAGTTTTGTATAATTTGCTGGCCTTAAGTTCAATTGACACACCAATTAAATCTAACTATACTTACATCAATTGACTCAATTGTCCATGACATCATTGCACTCAATTGAGCCCAATTGGACTCAATTACACTTGATTTACACTCAATTGATATTAATTGGGTGTGAATTGATGTCAATTGTGCCTAATTCAACGCAATTGAGCCCAATTTACACCCAATTTGCATAAATTGGGTGTAAACTAAGTATCAATTGAGTCGAATTGGACTCAATTGACAATAATTGGATGTTAATTGATATTAATTAAGCTCAATTGACTTCAATTGGGTGTTAATTTATTACAATTAATATCAATTAAGCTCAATTGAGCTCAGTTGACATCAATTGGGTGTCAATGGATATCAATTGAGCTCAATTGGGCTCAATTGCGGCTCAATTGCACTCAATTGTGTGATCGATTGTGTGTCAATTGATGTCAATTGAGCCTAATATGATACAATTGAGCTCAATTCACACCCAATTGGATGTAAATTGAGCGTCAATTGAGCCGAATTAGACTCAATTGACAGCAATTGGGTGTTAATTCATATCAATTAATATTCAATTAATACAATTGAAGTTAATTAAGTCTAATTGACTTCAATTGGATAATTTGGGTGTCAATTGAGCTCAATTGGACGTAAATGACATCAATTGGGTGTCAATTAACATCAATTGAACCTTATTGACATCAATTGGGTACCAATTAACATCAATTGGACTCAATTGACATCAGTTGGGTTTCAATTGAGCCAAATTGGATGCAACTGACATCAATTGGGTGTCAATTGATTACAACTGAGCTGAATTAGGCTCAATTGCACTCAATTGATATTAATTGGGTGTCAATTAAACCTAATTCCATGCAATTGAGCTCAATTGACATCAATTCACATCAATTACACTCAATTGATATTAATTGGGTGTCAATTGATGTCAATTGAGCCTAATTCGATGCAATTGAGCTCAATTCACATCAGTTCACATCAATTGGGTGTCAATTGATATCAATTGAGTAAAATTGAGTCTAATTGGGTGTCAATTGAGTCAAATTGAGTCTAATTGGGTGTCAATTGATATCAATTGAGTCAAATTGAGTCTAATTGGGTGTTAATTGACACCCAATTGACGTTAATTGAGATAAATTAGGCTTAATTGATATCAATTACACTCAATTGGTATCCAATTGATGTCAATTGAGACTCAATTAACATCAATTAACATCCAATTGAGTTCAATTGACATCAATTAATACCCAATTGAGTCAAATTGATATTAATTAAGTCTAATTGGATATCAATTGATCAATTGGGCTCAATTGATATCAATTGACATCCAAGTGGACTCAATTCACATTAATTGGGTGCCAATTGAGTCCAATTGACACAAAATTGATATCAATTGCATCCAAGTGGGGTCAATTGACATCAATTCGCACCTAATTCATGTTAATTGAGTCCAATTAGGTTCAATTTACACCCAATTGATGTGAATTGGGCTCAATTTACACCCAATTGATATCAATTTGGCTTTATTGACACCTAATTGATATTAATTAGACTCGATTGACATTAATTAACACCCAATGATGTCAATTGAGCTCAATTGACATCAATTGTAGTCAATTGATACCCAATTGATGTCAATTAAGCTAAATTAGACTTAATGGATATCAATTACACTCAATTAGTACCTAATTGATATCAATTGAGTCTAATTGAGCTCAATTAATATCAATTAGCATCCAATTGAGTCTAATTGATATCAATTAATACCTAATTGAGTCAAATTGATATCAATTAAGTCTAATTGGATATCAATTGGTCAATTGGGCTCAATTGATATCAATTGACATCCAAGTGGACTCAATTGACATCAATTGGGTGCCAATTGAGTCCAATTGACACCAAATTGATATCAATTGCATCCAAGTGGGGTCAATTGACATCAATTCGCACCTAATTCATGTTAATTGAGTCCAATTAGGTTCAATTTACACCCAATTGATGTGAATTGGGCTCAATTGACACCCAATTGATATCAATTTGGCTTTATTGACACCTAATTGATATTAATTAGACTCGATTGACATTAATTAACACCCAATTGATGTCAATTGAGCTCAATTGACATCAATTATAGTCAATTGATACCCAATTGATGTCAATTAAGCTAAATTGGGCTTAATGGATATCAATTACACTCAATTAGTACCTAATTGATGTCAATTGAGTCTAATTGAGCTCAATTAACATCAATTAGCATCCAATTGAGTCCAATTGATATCAATTAATATCTAATTGAGTCAAATTGATATCAATTAAGTCTAATTGGGTGTCAATTGATCAATTGGGCTCAATTGATATCAATTGACATCCCCTTGGACTCAATTGACATCAATTGGGTGCCAATTGAGTCTAATTGACACCCAAGTGATATCAATTGCATCAAATTGGGCTCAATTGACATCAATTCACACCTAATTGATATCAATTGAGCCCAATTGATATTAATTGAGTCTAATTCACACCTAATTGAGTCCAATTGCATCTAATTGGACTCGATTGACATCAATAAATACCCAATTGATGTCAATTAAACTCAATTAACATCAATAAACACCCAATTGATATCAATTGACTCCAATTAGATTTAATTGACACCCAATTGATGTCAATTAAGTCTAAATAGATACAATTAGACTCAATTGATACCTAACTGATGTCAATTGAGTCCAATTGGATTCAATTGAGTCCAATTGGGTTAAATTGGATGCAATTAGGCTTAATTGATGTCAATTGAATTCAATTGGATGCAATTTGCTCAATTGATGTCAATTGAGTTCAATTGGATGCAATTAGGTTCAATTGATACCTAATTGATGTCAATTGAGTTCAATTCATACCCAATTATTGTTAATTGTGTCCAATTGAGCTCAATTAACACCCAATTGATGTCAATTAGGCTCAATTAACATCAGTTAACACCCTATTGAGTCCAATTGATGTCAATTGAGTCCAATTGGGTGTCAATTGATATCAATTGAGCCCAATTGATCAATTAATACCCAATTAGAATTAATTGATGTCAATTGGACTCAATTGATATCAATTGGGTACATTCAATTTAGCATCAATTATAATCAATTGACATCTAATTGATATCAATTGACATCAATTAAGTGTTAATTGATGTCAATTGAGCCCATGTGACATCAATTATGTGTCAATTGAATCCAATTGATGTCAATTGAGCCCAATTGACATCAATTGTGTGTCAATTGATACACAATTAGCTTCAATTGACATCAATTGACACCCAATTGATGTCAATTAGGCTCCATTGACACCCAATTAGACTCAATTTGGCTCAATTGACATTAATTGATACCCAATTAGACTCAATTTGGCTTAATTAAGTCTAACTGGGCTCAATTAGACTCAATTTGGCTCAATTGATATCAATTGACACCCAATTAGACTCAATTTGACTCAATTGACACCCAATTAGACTCAATTTTACTCAATTGACATCAATTGACACCAATTGATGTGAACTGATGTGAATTGAGCTCAATTGCATCGAATTAGGCTCAATTGACATCAATTGACACCCAATTAATATCAATTGAGTGTAATTGATGTGAATTGATGTCAATTGAGCTCAATTGCATGGAATTAGGTTTAATTGACACCCAATTAATATCAATTGAGTGCAATTGAGCCCAATTCAGCTCAGTTGTAATCAATTGACACCCAATTGATGTCAGTTGCATCCAGTTTGGCTCAATTGAAACCCAACTGATGTCAATTGAGTCGAATTGATACCCAATTGATGTCAATAAGGTTCAATTGATGTTAATTGACACCCAATTGATGTCATTTACGTCCAATTGAGCTCAATTGACACCTAAATTATTCAATTGAAGTCAATTAGACTTAATTGACTTCAATTGTATTAATTGGATATTAATTGATATCAACTAACACCCAATTGCTGTCAATTGAGTCTAATTCGGCTCAATTGACGCTCAATTTACATCCAATTGGGTGTGAATTGAGCTCAATTGTATCATATTAGGCTCAATTGACATCAATTTGACACACAATCGATCACACAATTGAGTGCAATTGAGCCGCAATTGAGCCCAATTGAGCTCAATTGATATCCATTGACACCCAATTGATGTCAACTGAGCTCAATTGAGCTTAATTGATATTAATTGTAATAAATTAACACCCAATTGAAGTCAATTGGGCTTAATTAATATCAATTAACATCCAATTATTGTCAATTGAGTCCAATTCGACTCAATTGATACTTAGTTTACACCCAATTTATGCAAATTGGGTGTAAATTGGGCTCAATTGCGTCGAATTAGGCACAATTGACATCAATTCACACCCAATTAATATCAATTGAGTGTAAATCAAGTGTAATTGAGTCCAATTGGGCTTAATTGAGTGCAATGATGTCATGGACAATTGAGTCAATTGATGTAAGTATAGTTAGATTTAATTGGTGTGTCAATTGAACTTAAGGCCAGCAAATTATACAAAACTTTTTTTGTGCCAAGAATTTTGAACTTTTGACATCATAAATGAGTTCAGGAGGCCCAAAAATGGTAAGAATGACTGTGAACATGATTTTTTTATTTTTTTTATTTTTTTATTTTTTTATTTTTTTTATTTTTCCTGCCGGGAAAATGGTTTTCCCGGCGGGCCCGTCGGGAAAACAAAAAGCCCGGCGGGCTTCGGCAGGTTACCAGGTCACTGGTGACCTTCTATTTTGAGAACATGAAAACATGTGAACATGTGAATAACATGTTCACAAGTGTTATTAACAAAAAAAATCTTGTGATCACGTGAATATAAAATCCCTGGTGAGAACATATAGTGGGCATGCCACGTGTGCCAAATAACAAATGAATTTGTGTGGCACTTTATTTTCCCAAGGAACCTACCTAGTTCTTTAATGTTACATGAAGCTTGAAGCCTTACTATAATAATGTTACATGAAGCTTGAAGCCTTACTATAATGTTACATGAAGCTTGAAGCCTTACTATAATAATCACCTTTAAGGGATCCACCATTGCTAGTCCTTCTTTTGAGACTATGTGACCAAGCAGCAATGTACCATTACTCACTATAAAGGCGCATTTTATCAGATTTAGACTTAATCTGGTTTCTTCACACTTTTCCAAGCATAGTGTCAAGTGTTGAAGTTACTCTAAGAGCTTCCCAAACATAGTGAAATTATCCACAAATACCCTCATGAATGTTGTGAGATAATCATAAAATATGTCTTAAACCATTTGCTGGAAAGTGGCTAGAGCCCTCTTCAATTTGAATGTCATATACTGGAGACAAACACCTCCCATTTTGTGATAAATGTTATTTTTTCTTTATCTTAAGGAGCCATCCACACCTAGTTTAACCACCACTTAATCCATCTATAAACAAATACATTTCATGGTGGCTTTTAACTCTATCCAAGAGGGAATCTATGAAACGTGGTGGAAATGGATTTGTAATTGTGACTACATTTAATTTGTAATTGTGACTACATTTAATTTGTAATCCACACACACTCTCAACTTCCCATTCTTCTTGGGAACTATCATAATTGGTCAGATACCAATTCGCTTTGTAGATTGGGTAGATAAAACCCACTTTTAAACATCTTATCAATCTCTTCATTAACTTGTCAAGTATAATGCCGATTCATCTAGTACCTCTATACCGGATTGGAACTACATCCTCCTTGAGATTGATCTTGTGTTGATAAAAACTAAGGCCAATACCCTTCATATTTGTATAGCTCTAGGAGAATGCATCCTTATATCTAGGCAATGATTCCTCTAATTTATGCCTCCATTCATCTGAGAGAGTTTGGCGCTTACCTAAACCATCGAAGGATTCTGTTCATCTCTCACATTCATTTCAACAGTTCATCTTATTGAACTTAACCAAATTTTTACGTCCCTCTCGTGTCTTCCACAAAAAATTAGTGCTTTAGTCTCTAGTAGAACCTCAACTTCCTCTTTTTCTTCAAGAGCTTGCTTGATTGTGTCTCCTAGATTTGCTAGTGCTAAGTGATCTACCATTGATACTACAATAACTCATTGCACTAACATAACATCTAGATCATATTGAGACACTATTCAGTCAACATCCACATCAAATAGGGAAACCGGATCTAGATTCTCCTTTAAGATTTTTTCTTCCTCGGTCATCCTCCACTTCTTCTAGCCAGTCAAATAGGGAGACACTATCTAGTCAACATCCACATCAAATAGGGAAACAAAATCTAGATTCTCCCATAGGATTTTTTCTTCTTCATCATTCTCCACTCCTTTCAACCAATTGAGAACTTTCGCATAGAGAGTGCAGACGGACGGATCTACTTTTCCTTTGGAGAGCACATATACTTTGAATTTTTTCTTCCATCCACAGATGGTAATCCGTGATTTGTTTCGTTCCATGTTATAGTCATGGTTAGCCCAACAACATCAGATAATGCTCCAAAGTTTTCCTTTATCTATAGGATCACATACTAGAAATCTACAATCAACTACACTAACCTCTTGGCCTTAGACAATGTTGATAGGTATAACTCTTCACTGATCTACCATCTTAAAGTGCATCTTTGTGATCCCGAAGCTTTGAAGGCCATTTCTATTGACAGCACATTGGCACCAAACTCTCCATCCACAAGGTCACCAAACACTATCTAACCCTTGAACACTATCTAAACCTTGAACACTATTATCACCTCCGGGGCTACTTCATCAAAGTCCGAATTTGGTTATACTAATATGCATTGTATTATAGTATCTGGGTTAATGTTGGATTGGTCTTCCACCAATTTTTCCATAGGCACAATCCTTCTCAAAAGCTGTTGTTGTGCCATTCTATATCATACAATATGAATATATAGGCTAACCATGAATCAACAATGAGATCCACACTCCATAAGCATGGAGTGAAATGTAAGAACTTGCATGGAGAACCATAGGCTAAAAATATCCTATCACCAAAAAGATATGTTGATGTAGGTCCACTAGTAGCCAGCAGCTTAGAACACATGAAACACCATAGTAATATGTTGATGAAAAAACTCTAGCACAGTTGGGACATATAGTAGCACAACACCAAGATCAATCAATGAAGCACATGGTGAAATAAAAAACTCTAGCACAGTTTTGATATGTAGTAGCACAACATCAAGATCAATCAATGAAGCACATGGTGAAATAAAATCACCAAAGAAATCATCCAAATAGGCTAAAATAATCTACATTAATAACTCATGGATGGTCAGATCATCCTCCAATTAGAACATCATTACATCATAATGATCCACCATAGGTACAGAGCAAGAGTATGTTCCTCCACTAGAACATTATATAGAGCATCATCATGGTATAACTTGGACACAACATCATAAAAGGTATCATCATCAAAGTAATGATCCCCTTAGGAAATTGCACATTTAGAACAAGAGAGTGAGCATAGATGTGCCCATTTGCTAGAACACCATCAAGATCCATATCATGAAAAACATTGGGTATGAAACATTTGGATTACTAACTATGATGTCCAAAACAATCAAAAAATATCCAAAACATGATTATGTGTTCTATGTAAACATTGGGTATGAAACATTTGGATTACTAACTATGATGTCCAAAACAATCAAAAAATATCCAAAACATGATTATGTGTTCTATGTAAACATAATCTACATCACCATCGCAAACATAAATGAGATTATCCCATATAAACCACATCCAAATTAAAGACATGAGTATCCAAAAACTTTGGACTAAGAAGATCATCCACATGAATATCAGATCACATATGGTAACACCACTATGAAGATAATCACCAATGACATGAGTATCTAAAAACTCCGGATCAATAAGATCATCTATATGAATAACACGATACATATGGTTACACCACCATGAAGGTAATCACCAATAACCTCGGGGGGTTCACTATATGTAAAATCTCTGTACCACATGCGTTCAAGGCCTAATTTAAAAACCCCTTATCTGTGGATTTTTCATGAGTAAAACATAGCCTTTTCTATTCAATATGTAAATACCCCCTTTAAATGATACTCTTATATATGTAAAAAATGTGTACAAAAAGTATTTTAAAAACCCCTTTTATTGAACTCACGTGCTATGCTTACATATTTATGAGTGACCCCCTTGAGCCAATAACACCCAGAGAAAAAGAATTCAGATTTGGATCAAAAAATGGCACACCCGAAAATACCCTAATTAGAATCCAAAACATGTTGACCATACTATCCACAACCTGTGTAGACTCAATGAGAGTCTACATATATGAAATAATAGATATGTCACTACCATGTGAAACCATGCAACCATGAACATCAATATCACTACTCTCTCTTGTAAAATTCTACTCAAAATTACAAGGGTTTTTTAAAATAATAATAAAATAAAATTTATTTTAAAGGAGGTGGCAAAACACCGCCCCCCCCCCTTCCCCCTCCTCCATTTTTTAAAATCTCATCGGCGCTTATGCAAGGCCCCCCTCGTCTAAGTTCTCTCCCTTGGGTCTTCAATATAAATTATTTATTTTTATCTCTCTTGACCTCTACTCGCACTAGCGGATGATGTGATACGTAGGCCCAATTGTCATCTTCTTCCACTTGCTTCTCCAACTACTTCGTTGGCACTCTCATCATCTTCTTGTTGCATTGGCTAGTGGATTTTTCTCCCATGCGCTCAACCCCTGCACTCCTATAAAGCCGCCCCCCCCCCCCCCCCCCCCCTTCATTCGAGGCCGGCACTGGTCATTGTGCTGTTCAGCAATCAACCCCATCACCACTCTTTTGTCTAGCCACCTGTTCGTCGCTCATTTGCCATGCACCCCCTCTCCTCTCGTCTCAGTGACAGACCCCCTCTCCTCGTAGGCAACAACTCACCCCTCCCCCTTCACTACGGCCCCCCCCCCCCCCCCCTCTCCTCCTCTCCTCTCAGTTCATCCCCTCTCTAGCCACCCCCACGTAACCCCCCTCTCCAACAATTTTGAGTAGGGAGTCCACACCCCTCCCCCTTCTCTACGATGCACCCCCTCTCCCCTCCCTTCTAGTGACCCCCTCTCCAGGTTTACTCCTCTCCCTCACTCACCTTCCTATTTACCCTCTCATAACAACGGCGCCTCACACTCTCTCTCTCTCTCCGATCTAGCAAGCCACCCCCTTAATACCCTTTCTCTCATCTCCTTGCTAGCCAATCCCCTTGCCACATTTGGCTAAGAGAACCCCTCACTCCTTCTACTCACACCCTCGCTACTCACCACCCCCACCTTTTCTCCCTCGTAGCCCTCCCCCACTCACTCATCAACCGGCCCCCTCAATCTCCTTGCTTCGCTCATACGTAGCCTCTCACCACCCTTGCCAGGTACACTCACCCCCTCCCTCTCTCTCTCGGCCCTCCCATACTCTTGCTAGCGAACCTCCTCACCAACCAACCTCCCTCACCACTCACAAACTTCCTTCTCCCTCCGAAACTCTTGCTCTTAGTCCCACTCTCCCTCTCTCTCAATCTCTAGTCCCACTCTCCCTCTCTCCATCTTTTCTCCAACTACCTCCACCTATCTTGTTTTCCTGCTACCACCTCTCGGTCATTCAATCAAGATCTTTCTCCATTTCTTCATTTTTCACTAGGATGATAAAGAAAATAGCTACAACTTGATATTATGCCTAAAGCCTACTGGTTAAAACTGAGGGATTGGAAGTGTTACCTCCAAGGGGTTCTCAATATATTCTAAATTAAGTGAGGATTTCCACTCGACTCCCAAGCCGTGTGAATTACTTCCTGACAACAAGCAAAGGCTTAACCACCATAAAGAACAATGGCTCGTGGAGGATGTGCAAAATGCAGAAGACGTGGGCATCTATGGCTAGTTGACCGCCGTGACAAGGATAGCGGTAGCTGCAAATGTTTCCCAAGGAAGTGGAGGACTAGCCCACCTTCAGGTAATCGCAAATATGGGACCTCCACCTTGCCGTGTAAGTGGGACCAACCCTAGAGGTTTTGATTAAGAAAAGAGAATTGTCTGATGCATTTAACTACAAAAATTTTTCTCTAAGAAAATAGAGAAAGGATATCGATCTCATGTGAGTATGTTTGTTGCATGATTTCTACGTGAAATGTGGATGCAAGATTTTGACAAGACTGGTAACATATTTTAAAGTTGTTGTAAAATTAAATCAAGGGACATGTTCTCTTGTAAATAACCATTCCAAAGTGACCCGTTTGGGGCAACTGGGTGTTTCCCCCACCCAAGGCAACTCCTCAGTATTATGGAGTTGGGGCACCTACTTCTGATGGTTAACCCACCACAAAGTAGGGCGTGGTGGGTTCCTTTCAAGGTTATAGACCTAAGCTTGATAGGTTTCATGTTTAATGTAGGTGAGTGAGGAGACATTTCACCTTACTAATATGTGATAACTTATTGCCACAATGGTTGCAATGCCTAGATTTTATGTAACTCAGTGCGCCGAGAGATAATTTTTTTTATTGTGTTATAATCTAATTTTATGATTATATATGTATTGATTTTAAAATGATTTATTGGCATTAAGGGATAAAGGAACCCATGAAAGAAATTAAATCAAAGAATTGTGTTATGTAATACATCTTAACACATCTGTACCAACAATTGTGCTTAGTAAAAATTAAAAACCTCATAGTTGACTGTATCCTAAATCTAGAAAGTGGGTGGTAGGGTGGACCCAATTAGTTGGGTACTTTCCAAAGAAGAAAATTTTAGTTAATCCGAAGACCATGAATGTATTCGTATATCAGATAGTCAAGAATTATCTCCCGATTAGGCAATCTTCATAAGAAATCTTGGGGTCCCGTGAGATCCCTCCCTACCACGAAATATGGAAGATTACGGGAGCTATCTTACAGGTGGTATCAAAGCCAGGTTGAGAGTAGAAAAAAATAATAATAATCATAATTAATTGAGATAATTGAATTACAGATGTGACCCCATATGAGAATTGATTGAACAATACAAATACTCAAATTGACTTTTGACCACTTAGCAGTCAAAGCAATTGACAAATGGAGAGCTTGGGCAAGTCACTTTTTAGACTTCTATCAACTAAAAGCATCGAGGATGAAGTTTCTATATTTTCCCTCTACCCGTGAATGTACATATTCTCTAGTAGATTCGAACTTATGAATGCCGAGCTATGCATTAGGGCCAAAAACGGCTAGAAAAGGGCTATTTGTTAATCTAAGGATTAAGAAATTGTCCAATTGTGAATTGACACGTATACAAAAGTATGGCATTCTTGTCTCCTCTAAATGTCTTCTTAACGGTTCTATTTTAGTGGCGAACGGCTAAAACGGCTTAATTTAGACGTTTACGATGGCTAACATTAAAGTTTGGGTCCAAAATAGTGACATCTTGTTCCATTTTATATTTCAAAAAATCAAGCAGAAAGATACGAAATCTTCTCTTTTCAAGCTCTGAAAACAACGCTATTAATGACAAATCACCAAATTTTTTCAAACGTCTACTTTCCACGTTCCCTCCATTTTTGTATGGCTCATTCCCTTTTCCACCTTCCCTCCATTTTGGCATATGGCTTATTCTCCTTTCTTTGCATTTTCAAAAGACTCACTATTTTTCTCTCATCTATGAGCTTCTATGGCGTCCTCACGTCGTCCTTCTCATAATATAACTTCTTGTGATTTTCATAACACCAGAGAGGATGGTGTTTGGAAAGCCATGTCTTTTCGTGTGAATGATTGGGTAACAACGCTTCCCTCTTGCAAAGGTGCCCACAGGGTGAAAAGAACCAAGCGAATGAAGTGAAATCCCATTGGAAAGGTCGTGTTCTTGCCTTCAAAGTAACCGACAATGGCTGGCTTGCAAAAGTTCAACATGTCTACATGGCCAAAGACATGGTGTTGAACTTGGATGAACATCCAATTCTCCATTCTTACTGTAATTTAACAAAACTTTATCTATTTGATACAACACAATATTTCTCCTTCTGATATATTTGTTGTTTGTTTAATTTCAGTTATCTTTTTAACAGCTATGGAGTGGCAGCCTGTTGAGAGCTTAAGTGGCACATTCAAAGCAATTCACAAGGGGATTGCAGATGTAATGTATGCAGACAAACCACCTTCATTTTACAAATCAGTGGATATATTTGTGTATTTTGCAGAATACAGGGTTCCATCAAGAGAAGGTGTTCATGGAGAATTATATGACATACCTATTCCCACATTAATGTCACTGGAATGGGAAGTTCCTGATCCAAATACCATAACAAGCTTCAAATCCAAAATCAAAGATGATATTCTTAAAACTATGTCTCCTGGAAGGATTTCAAGAAGGATAAAAATTCAATGGTCCTTGCCTATACATGTCTTTGTGGCATGTTTCAATACAATGGAATTGGAGAGGACAAGAACGATGTGGCTTAATAGAAGACTATCTACGACTGATCTGGACACTGTACTTGGAGAAGGATGGAGTACCAAGGAAACTTTTCATATTGGCGACAATATCAGTTAAGCCCAAATTCTATGTCTATCTCATACCAACTATGTTGTCAATCCCTAGTTTTGGGCTATGACTATAGGAGATGGAAAAGCAAGCTTGGTAGTTGGGTCCCTCGATTCTGAAGAGAATTGTCCAGGGTTTGAATTTAACATCATAGTCCATCCATTCATAGATCCTAGGAACCTCATAGTAACATCAAACTGGAGACTACAACATGTAAGAGAGTCGCTTGAGTTTCTGGATGAAACATCACCTGAATATAGATTCAAAGTAGATGATATTGTTGTCAGTACAAGGATGGAGAGTGTAACCTCATGCATCACATGTCTCCTCCCAAAAACAGTTGTATTTGAGCCACTTGCAAGGGCAAGTTTGTAAAGCTGAAAAGGATTTCTCCAATAATGTAATCAATATATTCTGCTAAATTTCGTCTTGACTTCTTCACAAAAATGGTCAACATATTGTTCGCAACACAAAACAAGGTTTAACAGTCGAATATCAAATTATTGATACTGAATTTAAGTACAGAATATAGTCCCAAAAAGGGTGTGTTCATATGGACAAAATGAACAAAACAAAAGCCAATTTGTGGAATCACTCAACAAAATCAACTTTTCTTTTGGCATGGGATGACCCTGGTTCTTTAGAGAATCTTTCTCTCTTCTGTTTGCTTCAATCAAATTTGGCTGATTGAGGTTTAAGTTCCGGTGTTTTGAGCTCTTGAGGTGTTGGAAAGGAAGACTTTGCAGTGGATTCCTCAACTGGTGGTAACTTGAGCTCTTCTCTGAGATCTTCAGGCGTTGGCGAGGGAGATTTGGCAGTGGGGTCTGGTTTTAGAGAAGGTTCTTTGGAGGTTGGCTTTGGAGACTTGGCAGTCTTCTTGGGGAACATGAAAAAGAAATTGAATGGAGAGCCAACATTTGCCCTCTTACTTTCTTTGTTGGATGAACGACGCTTCTGAATTTTAAATTTCACTGGTGAGTGAAACGGAAGACCTTTAGTAGCACTCTTCTCTTTGATAGGGGTCTTCTCTTTGCTTGGGGTTTTCTCTTTGACAGGGGTCTTCTCTTTGATAGGAGTCTTCTCTTGAGCTGGTGAAGAGCTCTTCTCTTTGGCAGGAGGGCTAGGGGTCTTCTCTTTGATAGGAGTCTTCTCTTGAGCTGGTGAAGAGCTCTTCTCTTTGGCAGGAGGGCTAGGGGTCTTCTCTTTAGCAGGAGGGCTAGGGCTCTTCTCTTTAGTAGGAGGGCTAGGGCTCTTCTCTTTAGCCTGAGGGCTCTTTCCTTTAGAATGGGTCTTCTCTTTAGTAGTGCTCTTTTTCCCCTTGGAAGATCTGCTCTTAGTAGGGCTCTTCTTTCTTTTCTTCTTCTCTTTGGCAGAGGTCTTTTTCTTTTTGGATGAGCCATCCTTGACATGGCTTTTCTTCTCCTCCTTTTTTCTTTTCTTTGAAGTTGTACCCTTGGCTCATTTATTAGGTGGAAAGGGGGAATCAGGATCAACTGGATTGATAGATCTGTCCAAAACCATAGACACTGCCTTCTCCCTTACCCAACTTACCCAAGAATCTGGATATTCATGCAACTAAGGCAAAAGAAAATAAGAAAATTTCTTAATATGAGAAAGTCACTAAATGTATTGACCCAATCAATCAATGCTATTATTACATGAACTTACAGTAAGTGTTGTCATTCTAAATCTTGACTCAAGATATCTCCAAGCATTAGCAAGCACCATCCATCCACAAGATGTTGAGTCTTTCTGCAAAGGAACTTCCTGATTGTAGTACTTAAAATCTTCAAGTTTGTAGTCTTCATAGGTGGAACCTAGAAAACTCAAGATAAGTTTGGTAGCACTGCAAGCATAAAATATTGAGGGTCAACCAAACAATTGAAAACATACAAAATATTGCTCTAGAACATAAACCATGGTAAAGTTGGTTCTTACATTTTACTTCTCCCATGAATGGATGCTAAAGAATTCATAAAGATTACATCTCTATCCAATAGATTAAAGATAATAAGACTCCAATGGCCTCTGTGATAAGATGAATACTGCAATTAGTTGTGAATATTGTAATGATGGATAAAAGATAATTGAGTGTGAGTCTTACACTTCAACATAAGGGTATACAATGTAATTGCATGTCAGCATATCAAAGTTTTTTAGAAAACTTGCAAGATCCCCTTCCCTATTGAAAAGGCACTGTGTAACAAGGGGATCAAGAATGGTCACTTGCATAGCCATTGAGTCAGGAAGATCCCTCATAAGACATCTGGAGACATAAACAAAACATATCAACAAAATATGGAATCTGAGAAATTCATCAAGAAAGCAAAAGGAAATCCACACAAACCTCAAACAGATGAAGAGGACTGTGTTAGATATCTCAATATTATGATTCACAAGCATACTTGTGTCTTTAGGGGCAATGTCACAATAAACCTCATCCTCTCCATGCATGGAGACATCTACTATCATTTGACTTGTTACATTCTGATAAAGTTCTGAATTGGATGCATGAAGAATTTCAGCTTGCTGAGAAAGAATGGCATCCTCTGTAATCTTCTCTCGCTCTCTCTCTTTCTCCACTTCTTCTTTAATATCCTGAGCTTTTCTTGTACTATAAGTATGCGAAATATCTTCAATAACAACTGATTGTTTGGGTTGTCTTGCTGGAGGAATATTTAGAATTTCAAAAGCCCTCAT
Source organism: Cibotium barometz (assembly GCF_041138505.1). Lineage (NCBI taxonomy): Eukaryota > Viridiplantae > Streptophyta > Polypodiopsida > Cyatheales > Cibotiaceae > Cibotium > Cibotium barometz. The sequence continues at coordinate 11,399,372 of NC_141071.1, read as the reverse complement.
ATCTTGACTTGGAATGGGTTCCAAAGCTTTGTCAAACTTGTAAGATTCCTCCCCAGCCTCTCAAAATGTCCAGCATCTTCCCCTATAATCAATCCCTCTTCAGAAATATAAAAGACTTGTTTCTAACTGTTTTAACCAGAGAGAGAAAATATTCTAGAGAGAGAATATTCAGATTTTTAATATTTTTGGATAGAAAATTATCTCATCTTATTAAAATAAGTTCCCCTGAAACAGAAATTCAAAAAGAACTTTCCAATGTTGTGCAATTGGAATTAATTGGAAATGGGTATAAAGGACCTTAGCCTAAGGGTCTAGATTTTCAGAAATTTTTGGATTATGCTCCAATTAAGGTTCCTATGGGCCAATAGCATCAATCCATGTGTAGGGAGGAGATAAATCCAATTTTGTAAAAGAAGATACCCAAAAATGAGTAAATGCTCACATAAGATGAAGAGTTGAAAATATACAAGGTTTATTAGTAAAAAACTATGAGCAATATTAAAAATATGAGATATTTTGGGTATAATGATTTCATATTGACACTATGTAAGGAAGAAGAGTTCTTTAAAGGAGGTGCATATTTCACATAAGATGAAGAGTTGAAAATGTACAAGGTTTATTAGTAAAAAACTATGAGCAATATTAAAAATATGAGATATTTTGGGTATAATGATTTCATATTGACACTATGTAAGGAAGGGGAGTTCTTTAAAGGAGGTGCATATTTCACATAAGATGAAGAGTTGAAAATGTACAAGGTTTATTAGTAAAAAACTATGAGCAATATTAAAAATATGAGATATTTTGGGTATAATGATTCTATTTTGACACATATGTAAGGAAGGGGAGTTCTTTAAAGGAGGTGCATATTTCACATGCTTGAATGAGTTTTAAACTCATAAAAATTGAGATATTTCATCTCTCCTCTCTCCTCGTTCAAGTCTAGTTCCAAAAAGTTAGCTTAACTAACCTAAAAATGGTCAAAAATTAACCAAACTGATTTGGAAAATTCTAGAATCAGTTTGTTTGGTTAGGAGCTCAATTTTTCCTATAAATAGAAGCCCACCCCTTGTTGAAAAATATATAGTGTTTATGCATCATTACTCTACTCCACCTAAGCCAAGAACTATGAATTCATTAATAATTCATTAGTTTTTGGCACTTCCCTCTTTCTTCAATCCCCATTGGTGGCTCCATCAACATACTAAACCAATTGATTGGTTGGGGGCCTCTACCGTGAACAAAGAATCAAGGAAATTGTAAGGTAAATGGTGAATTTTGAATCTTTTCTATAAATTCTCAATGTTTCTCTCTTCTCAACCCCTCTCAAGCTTGAGAAGCTTAATTGAAATGGTTTTTGAATGCTATTGAGGTTAATTGATTAATGATAGTTAGGAATTACATAAAATTGATGAATGCTATTGAAGTTAATTGATTAATGATAGTTAAGAATTATATAAATTTTTATTTATGCTTAATTCAAATGATTTTTTATGTAATTTCTCTCTCTCACTCAAGAAATGGTCATACTCATGACCCATTCTCAATCCAAATGAAGCTTTTCATAAAGCTTTTCCTTAATCCAAGATTAATCTATGCTTGAGGCCAAATTAATGGCTTTTTTCTATGCTTTTAGTTTATGTATATTGATGATTCAATCCATTATGGATTAACGATCCAATTAGAGTTCATTTTATTTATTTCGTTAATGATAAGCTTTATCCCTTAGAAAATTTGAGATTTATCAGTCATAGCAGCGGAGCTATGGCAAAATTTTTATAAAAATTATGCATAAAATAATTTCATTCAAAGCATGAAAAGAGGACTTCCTACCATATTCTAGGAATTATCATCCTAGATTAATTGAAAGATATTCATTGTAATCATAGAGAAATTGATTTTTATATTATGCATAATTGATTTTCATGCATAGAAGTATGTATAAAGGATAATTCTTTTTATATTAAAAGTGTTACTTTTATCATTTTTAATTTTCATGCATAGAAGTATGCATAAAGGAATTTTTTTTATATATCAAAAGTGTTACTTTTATCATTTTTAATTTTCATGCATAGAAGTATGCATAAAGGATAATTTTTTTATATCAAAAGTGTTACTTTTATCATTTTTAATTTTCATGCATAGAAGTATGCATAAAGGATAAATTTTTTATATCAAAAGTGTTATTTTTATCATTTTTAATTTTCATGCATAGAAGTATGCATAAAGGATAATTTTTTTATATCAAAAGTATTACTTTTATCATTTTTATTTTTCATGCATAGAAGTATACATAAAGGATAAATTTTTTATATTAAAAGTGTTACTTTTATCATTTTTCATTTTCATGCATAGAAGTATGCATAAAAGATAATTTTTTTATATCAAAAGTGTTACTTTTATCATTTTTAATTTTCATGCATAGAAGTATACATAAAGGATAATTTTTTTATATCAAAAGTGTTACTTTTATCATTTTTAATTTTCATGCATAGAAGTATGCATAAAAGATATTTTTTATAGTAAAAGTGTTACTTTTATCACATTTGAAATTCTTGCATAGAGGTATGCATAAAAGATGATTAATATATTGTAAAAATGTTGTCCGCTTGGCCATGGTTATTGAAGCCTTGGGTTTGGGTCCTCGATACTACTGCGTCATGAGATCAAGACATCTTGGGTTTTCTGAACGGGTCTTCTTACTGGCGTGTTTTCTTCCTCATCAGAAGATATGCCTTTACCCCGTTTTTGGCTTGCCTCTTAGAGGTCCTTTTGTTAGATCACCTCATACCACTGAGATAGGTGCGGCAATAACCAACAGAATTATTCCCATAGATGAGTTACCTTATACGTGCGCAGCTTGTGAGTGCTGCTTTTGTGATCATATGATGGACGGGCTTATGGAAGTGTAAAGAGTTCTTCTATCTTTACTGTATATGTTCCAAGAATGAATAAAGTTTAAATCTTGTTCTTGTCTTGACCCTTACTCTCTTTGAGATTTTTTTAATTGGTGGTTAATCTTAATTAAAAATTTTCTCTCAGTCTCTTACTTGTGCATCTTGCGAAATTATCCCCAGTTTGCGAGATGAGGGCATCTCGCATTTTTCAAGTGGGAGAGAATGTAAGATTCCTCCCCAGCCTCTCAAAATGTCCAGCATCTTTCCCTGTAATCAATCCCTCTTAAGAAATATAAAAGACTTGTTTCTAACTGTTTTAACCTAAAGAGAGAAAATATTCAGATTTTTAATATTTTTGGATAGAAAATTATCTCATCTTATTAAAATAAGTTCCCCTGAAACAGAAATTCAAAAAGAACTTTCCAATGTGCAATTGGAATTAATTGGAAATGGGTATAAAGGACCTTAGCCTAAGGGTCTAGATTTTCAGAAATTTTTGGATTATGGTCCAATTAAGGTTCCTATGGGCCAATAGCATCAATCCATGTGTAGGGAGGAGATAAATCCAATTTTGTAAAAGAAGATACCCAAAAATGAGTAAATGCTCACATAAGATGAAGAGTTGAAAATGTACAAGGTTTATTAGTAAAAAACTACGAGCAATATTAAAAATATGAGATATTTTGGGTATAATGATTTCATATTGACACTATGTAAGGAAGGGGAGTTCTTTAAAGGAGGTGCATATTTCACATAAGATGAAGAGTTGAAAATGTACAAGGTTTATTAGTAAAAAACTATGAGCAATATTAAAAATATGAGATATTTTGGGTATAATGATTTCATATTGACACTATGTAAGGAAGGGGAGTTCTTTAAAGGAGGTGCATATTTCACATAAGATGAAGAGTTGAAAATGTACAAGGTTTATTAGTAAAAAACTATGAGCAATATTAAAAATATGAGATATTTTGGGTATAATGATTCTATTTTGACACATATGTAAGGAAGGGGAGTTCTTTAAAGGAGGTGCATATTTCACATGCTTGAATGAGTTTTAAACTCATAAAAATTGAGATATTTCATCTCTCCTCTCTCCTCGTTCAAGTCTAGTTCCAAAAAGTTAGCTTAACTGACCTAAAAATGGTCAAAAATTGACCAAACTGATTTGGAAAATTCTAGAATCAGTTTGTTTGGTTAGGAGCTCAATTTTTCCTATAAATAGAAGCCCACCCCTTGTTGAAAAATATATAGTGTTTATGCATCGTTACTCTACTCCACCTAAGCCAAGAACTATGAATTCATTAATACTTTATTAGTTTTTGGCACTTCCCTCTTTCTTCGATCCCCATTGGTGGCTCCATCAACATACTAAACCAATTGATTGGTTGGGGGCCTCTACCGTGAACAAAGAATCAAGGAAATTGTAAGGTAAATGGTGAATTTTGAATCTTTTCTATAAATTCTCAATGTTTCTCTCTTCTCAACCCCTCTCAAGCTTGAGAAGCTTAATTGAAATGGTTTTTGAATGCTGTTGAGGTTAATTGATTAATGATAGTTAGGAATTACATAAAATTGATGAATGCTATTGAAGTTAATTGATTAATGATAGTTAAGAATTATATAAATTTTTATTTATGCTTAATTCAAATGGTTTTTTATGTAATTTCTCTCTCTCACTCAAGAAATGGTCATACTCATGACCCATTCTCAATCCAAATGAAGCTTTTCATAAAGCTTTTCCTTAATCCAAGATTAATCTATGCTTGAGGTCAAATTAATGGCTTTTTTCTATGCTTTTAGTTTATGTATATTGATGATTCAATCCATTATGGATTAACGATCCAATTAGAGTTCATTCTATTTATTTCCTTAATGATAAGCTTTATCCCTTAGAAAATTTGAGATTTATCAGTCATAGCAGTGGAGCTATGGCAAAATTTTTATAAAAATTATGCATAAAATAATTTCATTCAAAGCTTGAAAAGAGGACTTCCTACCATATTCTAGGAATTATCATCCTAGATTAATTGAAAGATATTCATTGTAATCATAGAGAAATTGATTTTTATATTATGCATAATTGATTTTCATGCATAGAAGTATGTATAAAGGATAATTCTTTTTATATTAAAAGTGTTACTCTTATCATTTTTAATTTTCATGCATAGAAGTATGCATAAAGAAATTTTTTTTATATCAAAAGTGTTACTTTTATCATTTTTAATTTTCATGCATAGAAGTATGCATAAAGGATAATTTTTTTATATCAAAAGTGTTACTTTTAACATTTTTAATTTTCATGCATAAGTTTTGCAAGGGAAACTCTGCCCAAATTTTTCAAAATCTGTGATCTTTGCCATTGGCGTTGTACATCATGTCTTCGTCGCATTCAGAGCGCGAACTGTACATCATGTCTTCGTCGCATTCACAGCGCGAATTGTACAACATCAAGAAGTTCGATGGTACGAACTTCTCGCTCTGGAAAGAGCAGATTCAGGATGTGCTCATTCAGAAGAAACAGTTGAAGCCCTTGAAGGGGATAACTGCTAAGCCTGCAGATATGGATGCAGAGGATTGGAATGAGTTGGATGCCTTAGAAAGTCTACTGTCAGACTTCATCTTGCTGAGTCAGTGTACTTTACAGTGGTAAATGAGAAGACCATGCATGAGCTGTGGATGAAGCTATGTGCCACATATGAGAAAGAGACTGCCTCCAACAAAGTCTATCTCATGGAACGGTTATTTGAGTTGCATATGAAAGAGGATGGATCCATTGCATCGCACCTAAACAAATTCAATATCATCTTCAATCAGCTTCAAGCACAGAAGCTGAATTTTGATGCGGAGATGAAGGCGATATTTCTCTTATGTTCATTGCCATCATCATGGGATACTTTCCGCACTGCTATCAGTAACTCTGCACCTGGTGGAGTACTGAACTTTGATGATGTTGTGGTGGGTAGCTTGCTTGTAGAAGAGATCAGAAAGAAGTCTGTAGATCATGGCAAGCAAGATGCAGCTCTCAATGTTGACCGTGGTAGACGGCAGTTCAGGGGGAAGTCTACAGAAAGAGGCAGGTCACGCAGTAAGTCACGCAGTTGCAAGGATATTGAGTGCCATCATTGTGGCAAGAAGGGGCACATCAAGCGTGACTGTTATGCATGGAAAAGAGAGCAAAAAGAGAAGAAAAAGGATGCAAAGAAGAATGACGACGGACCAAAAGATGATGATAGGAAAGGGAAAGCAAAGATTGAGGAAATCAATGCAGTCACCACTGATAGTAGTGACACTGAGATACCTCTCATGTCATGCCTACCTGTAGAAGCGCTTACTACATCCGATGATGGATATTCTCAGGATTGGATCCTAGATTTAGGTGCTTCATTTCATGTCACTTCCCATAGGGATTGGTTCAACACCTATGATAGTGGAATTCATGGCTGTGTTCATCTTGGAAACAACTATGCATGTGACATAGTGGGAGCACGGGACATTAAGTTCTCATTTGCAAATGGTTCGTCATTTACTCTGAAGAATGTACATCATGTACCCAAACTGACTAAGAGTCTTATATCGGCTGGTCAGTTGGATGATAATGGTTATCATACTATTTTTGGATCTCAGAGTTGGAAGATTCAAAAGGGTCTATGGTTTTGGCGAGAGGTGCCAAATGTGGGACGCTGTATCCCTTGCATGTATCAGGTGTTTCTGATAATGTTGTTGTTGCTATAACCGAGCAGCCAAGCACTTCTTTGTGGCATGGCCGGTTGGGCCATATGAGCCAGAATGGAATGAAAAGCTTATGCCATTTGGGTTATGTGCCGAGTTTAAGCGTTTCTGATTTTGAATTTTGTGAACATTGTGTGTATGGCAAGCAGTCTAAATCAGCCCACAAGCAGCAAGCTAAGAAAGAGCTTGACAAGTTGGATTTGGTTCATTCAGATGTATGTGGTCCTATGCCTACTCGATCATTAGGAGGGGCTGAATATTTTGTCACATTCATTGACGATGCAACCAGGAAAGTTTGGGCTTATCCTATGGCTCGTAAGAGTGATGCATTCAATGTGTTTTAGAAATGGTTGGCTTTGGTTGAGAATCAGTCAGATGGAAAGCTTAAATGCTTGTGGAGTGATAATGGTGGAGAATATGTCTCTGATGAGTTTCGACGTTTCTGTGACACATGTGGCATAAAGAGGGAGCTTACCACTCCTCGTACTCCAACTGAGAATGAAGTTGCAGAGAGAATGAACCGGACTATTCAGGAGAGGATGCAGTGTATGCTTTCTCATGCTAGCTTGTCAGGTGGATTTTGGGCTAAAGCATTGAAGACTGCAGTGCATGTGACAAATAGATCACCGAATAAGAATTTGGATCATGGCGTTCCTGAACAGGCATGGAGTGGCAAGAAGCCCTCTTACAATCACTTACGCATATTTGGGTGTGAGGCATTTGCACGTGCCAAAAGAGCTTCGGAAGAAGCTAGATCCGAAATCTAAGAAATGCATCTTTTTGGGTTATGGTGAAAGTGGAGAGATGGGATATCGTCTCTGGGATCCAGAAGGCAAGAAGATCATACGCAACCATGATGTGGTCTTCAATGAGAAGAAGGTGCATAAGACACCCATCAAACATGTGGAAATGCGCAGAGTCACCTTTCATTCATGCACCAAATGTGGATCAAATGGTACAGCCAGGTACTCCCAGTGGTTCATAACAAAGGGCAGATGATAGTTCATCAATTGGTGGACGTGATGAGCAAGATATGGCTGATTTGCATGATGGACAACAAGTTGACATGCCTTTGAGACGGTCAACCAGAATCTCTAGACCGCCAGATAGATTTGTGCCAGGCGGCGCAGACTATGTTATGTTGACTGATTGCGGAGAACCGTCATGCTACAAAGAGGCTATGCTTCATGATGACAAGCGCAAGTGGGAGCTTCCTATGCAGTCAAAGATGGATTCACTCAGAAAAAATGATACGTGGGATCTTGTTTCTTTGCCTAGAGAGAAGCATGCGCTCCCATGCAAGTGGGTGTTCAAGATGAAAGTCACAGGTGATGCAGTGCCTAAGTATAAGGCGCGATTAGTTGCCAAGGGATTCAAGCAGGAAAAGGGTGTGGACTTTGATGAGATCTTCTCGCCAGTCGTGAAGATGACTACACTCAGATGTGTGCTTGGCTTGGTAGCTAAAGATGACATGGAGTTAAAGCAGACGTATGTCAAGACTGCATTTCTTCATGGTGACTTGCATGAGGACATCTACATGCAGCAGCCTGAGGGCTTTGTGCAAAAAGGCAGAGAGAAGCTGGTATGTAAGCTTAAGAAGAGCCTATATGGTCTTAAGCAGGCACCCAAGGAATGGTATCACAAGTTTGATGCATTCATGAGATCTCAACATTTTAGGCAGAGTGAATCAGATCATTGTCTTTACACCAAGAAGGCCGCAGATGGTAGTCTAGTTATACTCATTCTATATGTGGATGATATGCTACTTGCTAGTAGGAATAGCTATGAGCTAGATGGTATTCAGGCCAAGTTGCATGAAGCATTTGACATGAAGGACTTGGGAGATGCAGGACACATTTTGGGCATGCGCATTACGCGTGACAGAACGCAAGGACTCTTATGGTTATCCCAGAAAGAGTATGTCGGAGCGTTTCAATATGGAAGGGGGGAAGGCATTGAGCACTCCTCTTCCTCCATATGTGAAACTCAGCCAAAAAGATTGTCCGAAGTCACATGGTGAGAAGGCCGAGATGGCTAAGGTTCCTTATGCATCAGCAGTTTTGGCAGTTTGATGTATGCTATGATAGCTACGAGGCCCGACATTGCATTTGCAGTGGGAGTTGTTAGTAGGTACATGGAAAATCCAGGCGCAAGAAGCATTGGGAGGCAGTGAAGGGTTTGATGCGTTACTTGTGAGGTACGCAAGAGATGTGCATATGTTTGGTAGACGAGATGCATGTGTATTGGGCTACACAGATGTAGGTCACGCTGACACGAGGAGGTCTACTTCTGGCTATGTGTTTACCTTTGCTGGAGGTGCAGTGTCATGGATGTCACGTGCACAGAAGTGTGTTTCACTTTCTACCACAGAGGCTGAGTATATTGCAGCCACCCACAGAGACATGCAAGGAAGCCATTTGGCTTAGTCGGCTAGTGGGAGATTTGGGAGTTACAGTTGATACTCTTGTGTTGCATAGTGATAGTATGAGTGCTATACAGTTGGCACGAAATCCGATCTTTCATGCAAAGACCAAGCACATAGAGGTCAAGTATCATTTCATCAAAGAGATACTTGAGGACAAGCGGCTTGAGTATCCTGCAGACCTTCTGACGAAGGGTTTAGCATCTGAGAGATTCGCATGTCTCAGAGAGATGATGGGCATTGGGGTGAGCACTATTCTCGCATGTACCACTCTTGCTTAGAGCCACATTGGCCTTTAAGTGGGAGGTTGTTGGGGGTAAAGGCCCCTGTATATGGGTATTTAGCCCATTATATATAAATGAAAGAAAAGAAAGATAAGGTAGTATTTGCTACCACCAAAATACGAGTCGTCTCCTCCTGCTTCCGCTCTATCTCTCGGTCTCACACGTCTGCATACTCAACCACTCTAGTTCTTTAGCCTTGCATTTTATGTCTACTGGATTCATTTTAACGACATACACAACTTGCCTCTTCTGAGCCCTTTAATAATTTAGAAGCCTTGACTAATTGTAGCATTGATCCGAAAATTCCAATTCCTTGAACTTTATTCCTGTGAAGGTCTAGGAAAGAGATGGTTCCTATGTGACAATGAATGTCAGCCTTATTCTTTTGGAGCCAATCCATTCCAAGGATTCCATCATAGATTCCCAAGGGTAGGACTCTGAACTGGCACTCTGTTACGTTCCCATCTAGACTAAACTAAATAAGGTCAGTTTCAAGGTATGTGAAAAGAGTCTTTCCACTAGCCAATTCCACTTGCATAGGTCTCCCTGATTTTTGATTTAGGACTAATTTACGTAGACATCCTGGGAAAATAAAAGAATGAGTGCTACCTGAATCAATCAAAAGCTTGAATTTCTTACCCTGGTACTCTGTTGGAGTCTAGAGGACTGAGAATTGATGGTTATTTCCCTGATGCTCTATTGCTGCATAGATTTGTCCTTTCTCTTCCTCCACTTCTTCAGCAATAGTGACAGCTCTGGCTGCTCTGCAGTCTGAGGCGGAACTCTCTCTCTTCCTCCACTTCTTCAGCAATAGTGACAGCTCTGGCTGCTCTGCAGTCTGAGGCGAAACTCTCTCTCTTTGGTTATTCCAATTATGGGAGGGAGTTCAAAGACTGCTTTGCATAGAGGCTGCAAGCTGAGCTGGCACTCTTCTGGGGTTACCTTGATTCTGGCACGGGGGACCCTGATTGGACTGATACAAAGGAGTCTGAGGTGGAACTCTCTCTCTTTGGTTATTCCAATTATGGGAGGGAGTTCAAAGACTGCTTTGCATAGAGGCTGCAAGCTGAGCTGGCACTCTTCTAGGGTTACCCTGATTCTGGCACGGGGGACCCTGATTGGACTAATACAAAGGAGTGTCTTTGAATTCTGGGATTGTGGCTTCCTTGGCCCACAGAAGGAGATGGGCAATCCTTGAGCTGGTGCCCAAACCCCTGACATCCGAAGCATCTGTTCTCGCTTCAAAGCTCTTCCCTTTGCATTCTTGAGAGAGTCGGAGTTCCTGAGAATGTACTTCGAGGGAAAGGTCTTCCTTCATTCCTGAAGCTTCCTATCTCTAGATTCTGGTTGGGACCTTGGTGTCTCTTTGCAGGTGGAAGGTTGGAAGAATTCCCTGATGTCTGAAATCTTTTGAAGGATGAGGGAGCTGGCTCTGGCAGGACTTTCACAACAATGAAGGCTTTGGCAAAGTCCTTTGCCATTCTAATAGCTTCAACCATGGATACTGGCTTGGCATTTTTTACCAGTGTGTCTCTAAGGGTTTGTTCATTCCCCGAATGAACCTGGCCACCATGAGTTGCTCTACATCTAGAGGTGGTGAATATTTGAGTAGAAGAGCGAATGCCTGGTGACATTCTTTGATGGTTTTGCTCCCCTATTTTAGTTCTAAAAATTCATTCATTTTGGTTTCTAAAAACCTGGGGGGACAAAATCTCTTCCTCAAATAGGTTTTAAGGTCGTTCCAAGATTGAGTATTTCTGTCCAGATGGTTTGTGTCACAATGGTTTCTCCATGCCACCCTGATTGTTTCCACAATTTTTAGCTTGGCAAGAGCCATTTTGCTTCTCTCATTGTAGCCTGTGACGTCAAAATATTCTTCCATAACTTCCACCCATTTCTCCACAGCCTCGCCTAGGTTCTCCCCTATCCTTTGAAGGGTCATGGCTGAGTTCTGTGGTCAAGCTCTTCATCTTCAGAGAGAGGGTTTGGCTGATGGCCACGGTTTCCTCATCTTATGATTCTGCCAAAAATGATATATTATTAAATTTTTATTTTGATATCGTCCACGAGATCCTAAGACTTAAGAGGTTTTAAAAACATTTTCTTAAACAAGATAAATGATCTTATTGGAGATCTATGACATATGTCTGGTAACAGATTTTTCTTTATCAGCTCGTCCATAAACAATCACTTACACAACAGGGAATTTTAAAAGTTGCAATATGTTCATAGAGCATCTCGGCTCCAAAAATCAAATTCTCCTCGGGAGACGCATAAGACGGCGGTACTGGGCCATAGCCATGCCCTGATACAAACATTCCCTTACTGCCAAGGGAGCTACTATCTTCTCATTATGAATAAAGCGACTAAGGAGTTTGTAGATTTGGCATGAAAGTCTGAAATTTCGAGGCATTGAGTGATATAAATTAACACCATGTATCACCTTCAGCTTCATCAGAATCATTTTCAATGAGATATTCTGCCTCAGCATCGCACGCTGGTCGCAAGAGGCATGGACATACTGCCCTGCAAACCACTTGTGCTACCGTCTCTCTGCTAGGTTAAGAAAATATAGATCCTCGAAATGGCGTGCGAGTCTGACTTGGCTCGTTCGAGTTGTAACGGAAGAGATGAGATGCTCGAAGAGCGAACGTAGTCATGTCTTGTGACTGGGTGAGGTCGGGAACACCAGATAAGTATGGAACCTCCATCTATAAAAATAATTTCTTTGATTAAAAATTCTTCATTAAAAAAGCTTACAGAATGAAAATACAATATGAAAATGCTTTTTTCTGAGTTTTTATTATCAATTTTTGATAAGAATTCGCTTATCCTTATTAGCTTTCAGCAAAGCTCTGCCAGCTATGAGATCCCATTGTCCCCTCCCGTGGTACCCTATCGGCAACAAAAGCGGCGTTGGCCTCCCGCGTGGGGCGGGGATCCACACTCAGGGCCTCACTCGCGGATGTCTGGGACAAGAGGCTAGCCCGGGAAGTTCCTCCAAAACCAGGCCCAGAAAAACTCCCCTTGCCGGGAAGGCACGGGAGATTCCGCCATAGGAAAATCTTCTAACGGGGAATTATTCTAACGAGTCAAAGTCTTAACTAGTTAAACTGATCTGATCAAACCTGAAGTCACATGGTTAGATCAAGAAGAGAATTGCACTTGGTCCATGGAATCACCTCTTTTTTCCTCATTTACGAGGCACAACCACTGATCCCCTCCCACCACTAATCCCCTCCCACCCACAGAACAAGGTCTTCTCAAGATTTAATCTAGTTAATGTAACTAATCGTATCTATTGTTTCACAGGAATCCTCCAGCCCATGGGTTAGCCAACCACCCGACCATTGTATTGGTGGGATTCCTTTATAAAGATTTAATTGTGTTTTTGCCCGGGTACCCCATCCGACCCATGGGTTAGCCAACCACCCGACCACTGTATTGGTGGGATTCCTTTATAAAGATTTGATTGTGTTTTTGCCCGGGTACCGAGGAAAAGAGTTCCCAGGCCCGCTAGCCGCCAGCGATTCATGCAAAAATTAAGGTAGGCATACCATGTACACACCCAATATGAAATTTATAACAAATTCGATTGTCTTTAAAACAATCCTTCAATAGAAATCGTAATATTTTTTATCATCATTTTTCAAAATTTCGAGTCCATTGTATTACAAAATGTGTCGTCTAGACTCTTCGTTGAAGACCAGCTGGCCAACCAACGATATCCAGTATCAAAATTTGGTTCCCAAAAATCTTTCCTTTTAGTCCATCCGAAATCTTCCCCAATGTACGCATGGGTGTCCTAGCAACACGAGCCCATGCATCGCCTGGTCAGAACCCTCTAGGATCCTCCTTAGGTGTCCTAGCACTTCACTCAGGGACTGCTTCGCGCACCATTTTAACCATACTACCGAGGCTGGTCAAGACCTCGGCACGCTTTGCCACGAGCGACGTCCCTTGATGACTCCCCCCGCCAGCTGTTCCAACGAACCTCCTCTTAGTAAAACATATGCCAAATGCTTCCTCTAGCATTCTGGCGGCGTAAAATAGTCATTTGAATGAAAAACAGAGGTTCCAATGCAAGTAAAATTCCCAGTTTGAGATTGGTTCTACAAAACCCTTTTCTCCATAATTCCCGGTTTCATAATGAGGATCCTTGATCTCTCATGAGGGTAATCTACCATCATTTTGTCTGTTTGTCCAACTAGATTCTTGGTGAGTTCGGTCAAAGGAAAAACTAGTTTAGTTCCGATAGTTTATTCTTTGCGTTTAGGGACTGGAATTGGTTCACGAAGTTTTTGCTTGATTCAGATCGAGAGATGGACAAGTAGGTTTACTGTCCGTGCCTCTCGTAGTCTAACCAAATTCATTCGGTTTAGTTCTAATAAGAATTCCCTTCAGACAAACATCTAGTTTTGGGTAAATATCAATTTAGTGATTTTACCAATTAAAATATCCAAGATATTCTTTTTACCACATAATTTCTCGACCTTAATTCATTAGGTAGAGATCAAAATATCCTATTATTTTTTAGTTTAAGACTCTTCCACACTTGTGAAATAGGTGCCTCCTTGAAGGCCCCCCTTTTCCTTACCAAGGTGTCAAAAATGAATGATTACTCTAAAATATCTCATTTTTTTAGTAATATTTCATAATTTTTAAGTAATAATTCTTGTACTCAGTCAACTCTTCATCTTATGTGGACATTTACTCATTTTTGGGTATTTTCTTTTATTCATTGGATTTATCTCATCCCAACACTTGGATTAATCTTATTGGTCCATAGGAACCTTAATTGGACCATAATCTAAAAGTTTTCAGAAAATCTTGACCCTTAGGCTAAGGTCTTCTAAATTATTTTTAATTAATTCTAATTACATCTTGGAAAATCTATTTTGATTTTCTATTTCAGAGAAACATATTTTTGATATTTATAGAATTTATATATCCAAAAATATCTCAATATTGAATTACCACTCTCTAGAAGTTTTTATCTCACTAGGCAAAATAAGGAAAAATAATATTTTCTTGTATATTCAGAAACAGGGAATGATTACAGGGTAAAGAAGTAAAGGCTTAATCATTATTTAGGCTGAGGAGAAATCTTACAAATACCCTTAGCCTTCATCCATTCCAATTTCATGACATTCTAAGCTCAAGCTTTCTATAAGAATTCTAATGATTGATCAATCATCAGAAAAAAGTTAATCTTTATGCTTAATTAGAATGCTTTTTATGTATGTCTCTCTCTCTCTCTCTCTCTCCCAAAAGAATAGTCATTCCTATGACTAATTCTTTAGCAAATGATTACTTCTCATTGATAAATTCTTAATTCAAAATCAATCTCTAAGCTTGTTAAGCTAGAGGTTAAGAAAATGGCTTTTTATGCTTTTATGCTAATAAAATTATGGTAAACTTATGATTTAATTCCATAATTTGGATATAAGTCTAAGGATAGTTATTCTATCATAATTTTATTACAAAGTCTTATTCTTTCTAGAAATATTAAAAATTATCAGTAATAGTAGGGCGAAGCTATGGTAAAATTTTTAGAAATTAATACATAACTCATTTTTATGCTAAAAGAGGACTTCCTACCATATTCTAGGATTGGACATCCTATGCTAAAAGAATGATTTTCATCAAATTCATGGGAAACTAATCTTTAGTGTTTATGCATAAATAATTAATTAAAGAAAAGAGAAATTTTTGATAATTTTATTTTTATGCAAAAAGAGGAATTCCCATGATAACGGAGATCCATGTAGTTAAATGGAAAAAGAGAAATTTTGGTATATTAAAATAATGAATATTTTTATTTAAAGAGAAATTTTAGGTAAATTTATTTTATGTATGAAAAATTTTAATGATAAAAGAGGAATTCCCATGACAATTGGAATTCAATCATTTAAATGGTAAAAGTGAAATTCTTGGCATATTTGAAATAATGGATATTTTTATTAAAGAAAGGAGAAATTTTAGATAAATTTATTTTATGATAAAAGAGGAATTCCCATGACAATTAGAATTCAATCATTTAAATGCAAAAAGAGAAATTTCCATGATATTTGAGATCCAAGAAATTAAATAAAAAAAGAGAAATTTTTAGCATACTTTAAATTATGAGTATTTATCAAAAGTGGAATTTTGAGCATTATTGGGAAATATGGGTAGAATTGATTTTTCTAAATCCCATGAATCTTTACTCAAAAGAAGAATATTGAATATATTTCACTTGAGAAATTTGAGAAAGAATATGAAAATATCCATCAAGAAAAAGTACCTTTAATTAGGCCAAGCAATTGGCATAAATTTAGAAAAAGTCCCATCAGTGTCGAAAGTAGAAAATGTTACTAAATGTGAATAGATGTGAATACAATGTGATAAGATGTGAATGCAATGTGATCAGATGTGAATACAATGTGAATAAGATGAGAATACGATGTGATAAGATGTGAATGCAATGTGATCAGATGTGAATGCAATGTGATAGGATGTGAGTGGATGTGATAAGATGTGAGTGGATGTGATAAGATGTGAATGTGATGTAAATGGATATGGATGTGAAGAGATGTGGATGGGATGTGATGTGATGTAAATGGATGTGGATGGGATGTGATGTGATGTAAATGGATGTGGGTGTGGATGTGAAGAGATGTAAATGGGATGTGATGTGATGTAAATAGATGTGGATGTGAATGTGATGAGATAAGATTGAGATGTGATGATATGTGAAAGGAAGTGATGTGATGTAAATGGATGAGAATGAGATGTGGACGTGATATAATGTGGATGCAATGTATGTGATGTGATGTGGATATAATAAATGAGATGGATGTGAATGGATGCGATGAGATGTGAATGGATGACATGTGATGTGATGTGGATGGGATGTATGTGATGTGATGTGGATGTAATGAATGAGATGGATGTGAATGGATGCGATGAGATGTGAATGGATGACATGTGATGTGATGTAAATAGATGTGAATGGATGTGAATGTGATGTGATGTGATGTAAATAGATGTGAATGGATGAGATGTGATGTGATGTGAAATGGATGTGATGTGAATCAGGATAGATGTGAATGGATGAGATGTAATGTGAATGGATGTGATGTGATGTGATATGGATATGGGTAGATGTGAATGGATGAGATGTGATGAGGATAGATGTAATGAGATGTGACTAGATGAGAATGGATGAAGGACGATGGGAATACATATAATTGGATGTGGATTAAGCAATGAGAATTGATGTAGAAGAATGTGGAATAACGAGAAATGATGTGGAACAATGTGGAAAGATGAGAGTTCATTAGAAACTGTATTTATGACCTATTTTTAAATGACTATTTTATGTCAAGAATGCTGGGAAAGCATTTTGACCATCTTGTGAATGAGATCGTGGAGACCAAATTGATAAAGTTGCAATAGCTAAC
The DNA here is from genome assembly GCF_041138505.1 of Cibotium barometz. Lineage (NCBI taxonomy): Eukaryota > Viridiplantae > Streptophyta > Polypodiopsida > Cyatheales > Cibotiaceae > Cibotium > Cibotium barometz. The sequence goes on along the minus strand of NC_141071.1, from coordinate 11,382,592 downwards.
GGAGAGTCAACGGAGGACGTCTCGCGTAGCAAGGTTGGCCGAGGTCTTGACTAGCCTCGGTTCAATTTAAATGGTGAGCTTCCGGTACGGTGGGTGAGGGACCAAGGAAGCGGCCTATGAGTGAAGCGCTGGGTGACCTGTGAAGGATCCTAGAGGGTGCTGACTATACGGTGCTCGGGCTCTGAGTCGAAGATACCCACGCGTGCCTCGAGGAAGAAAATGGAACATGGTGTTAGAGTTGTTTTCTAAACTCGGGCATGGATCTGGTTGATTGACCTTGCTGGTTCTCAACGGATGAGTCCATGGCTCGAGGAAGAAAATGGAACATGGTGTTAGAGTTGTTTTCTAAACTCGGGCATGGATCTGGTTGATTGACCTTGCTGGTTCTCAACGGATGAGTCCATGGCTCTTTTATATGGATCTGTTGGTTGATCTTGCTGATCTTCAACAGAGAGTCCATCTGGAAAAGTGAATATATTTTCGGGTACTATGAGCTAGGAACTATTGAAAAGGCCCCTGAGTGAACAGGTGGTGAGCGTTCTAGTTGCCAATGATGCCATAGGTACACCAATGAAGGAATGATTGGAAATTAGAATTCAAGCTAGATATTTTGGAGGATTATGATAAGTGATACTATGGTTTCATTAAAAGATTGTTTTAAAGATAGCTGAATCTGTGCAAACGGCAATTTCATATTGGGTGTGTAAGTGGTGTGACTATCTTGAACTTTGCTTGAAGTGCCAGCTAGGGGGCCTGGGAACTCTTTTCCCTGGTACCCGAGGCAAAACATAACCAAATTCCTAAATGGATCCTATCACTACACTGGTTGGGATTAGGCTGGACTGATGGATCCCTAAAATGAGACTCAATTCTGTTATGGTACGATAGATGAATTAAATCCCGGATAGTCTTTGTTCTATGGAAAAGAATCAACGGCTCTGCCTTTCGATGAGGAAAAAAGCGTTGGTCTCTATGATCCAAGTACAAGTCTTTTCCTAGATCTAACCATGTGACTTATGGGTTTGGTCAAATCAGTTTGGTTAGGCTCTTGACTGTGTTAGAATAAAAATATCCTGGAGGAATCGCCTGTGCTTTCTAGGCGAGGGAAGTTTTTTTTGGATTCAGTTTTGGAAGAATCGAGGGATTAGTCTCTTGTCCGGATATCCATGGGGTGAGGCCCCAAGTAAGAGGCTTTGCCTTGCGCAAGAAGTGCTACTTCCACTGCTAGCACCCCCGAATTCGTTGCGCGGAGGGGGTAGGGATCTTTCAATGTGTCATAGCTTCTTAGATTCCCATGTAGCCTCGAGGAATGGAAATTGGAGCTTGGTCTATGGTGTAGCCGTATGTAGGATCGGCCAAGCTTAATAGTGGCATCTCCATCTTGCTTAGGGCAGGACCCCATGCATTCCTCATCCCATTTTGTGTCACAAGATATCTAAAAGATCCCTGCCCCCTCCGTGCAATGAATTCGGGGGTGCTAGCAAAGGAAGTAGCACTTATTGCACGGGGCAGGGCCTCTCACTCGGGGCCTCACTCATGGATATCCGGACAAGAGACTAATCTCGTGGTTTTTCCAAAAGTGAACCTGGAAAAACTTCCCTCATCCGCAAAGCACAGGCAATTCCTCCATGATATTTTTATTCTAACGTAGTCAAGGCCATCACTAACCAAATTGATCCGATCGAACTTGTAAGTCACTTGGTCATATCAAGGAAGAAACTTGCACTTGGATCATAGAGACCAACGCTTTTTTCCTCATCGAGAGGCACAGCCGTTCATTCTTTTCCATAGAACAATTACTATCCGAGATTTACTTCATCTATCGTACCATAACGGAATTAAGTCTCATTTTAGGGATCCATCAGTCCAACCTAACCCCATCCAGTCCCATGGGTTAGCCAACCGCCCAACCACTGTAGTGATGGGATCCAATTAGGAATTTGGTTAGGTTTTGTCCTGGGTACTAGGGAAAAGAGTTCCCAGGCCCCCTAGCCGGTGCTTCATGCAAACTTCATGATAGTCACACCACTTACACACCCAATATGAAATTGCCTCTTTCACATATTCAACTGCATTTACATCTTATCACATCCCATTTACATCTTATCACATCCATTCACATCCCATTTACATCTTATCACATCCATTCACATCCTATCGCATCCCATTTACATCTTATCACATCCATTCATATCCATTCACATCCTATTGCATCCCATCTAGTCGTTTTTTCTACTTCGATACTGATAATGGGACTTTTTCTAAATTTACATCTTATCACATCCATTCACATCCTATCGCATCCCATCTAGTAGTTTTTTCTACTTCGATACTGATAATGAGAAAAAGAACCTAGATAAAGGTTCTTTTTCTCGACGACTATTTCCATATTCTTTCTCAATTTCTCAAATGAATTATATTCAATATTTCTCTTTTGAATAAAAGAATTCATGGGATTTACAAAAATAAATTCTACCCATATTTTCACTTTTGATCATAAATTGAGTTATACTAAAAATTTCTCTTTTTCCCATTTAATTTCTTGGACCTCAAATATCATGGGAATTCCTCTTTTACATTTAAATATTTTCATTCCAATGTCATGGGAATTCCTCTTTTATCATAAAATAAATCTATCTAAAATTCCTCTTTTCTTTAATAAAAATATTTAGTATTCCAATTATACCAAGAATTCTTCTTTTTCCATTTAAATGATTGAATTCCAAATATGATGGGAATTCTTCTTTCATCATTTAAATTTATACATGCATAAAATAATTTTAACTAAAATTTCTCTTAAAATTTACATAAAAATATCCATTAATTCCATTATGCTAGAAATTCCACTTTTCTCATTTAAGTGATTTAATTCCAAATATGGTGGGAATTCCTCTTTCATCATTTAAATTTGTCTATGTATAGAAAAATAAATTTTACTAAATTTTCTCTTAAAAATTAAATAAAAATATCCATTAATTTCATTATACTAGAAATTTCACTTTTCTCATTTAAATGATTGAATTCCAAATATGGTGAGAATTTCTCTTTCATCATTTAAATTTATTTATGCATAAAAATAAATTTAACTAAAATTCTTCTTTAATAAAATATCCATTATTTTGGTATTCCAATTTTTCTCTTTCTCCATTGGAATACATGGACTTCCATTCTCATGGGAATTTCACTTTTATCCATAAAAAATGAATTACTAGAAATTTCTCTTTTTCTTAATTAACTATTTATGCATAAACATTAAAAATTAAAATTTCCATGGTTATGATGAGAATTATTTAATTAACCTAGGATGACTAATCCTAGAATATGGTAGGAAGTCCTCTTTTCATATTATGTATGAAAATGATTTATGTGTTAATTTTCTAAAAAAAAATTCATAGCTTCGCTACTATTACTGATAATTCTCAATAATTTTGAAAAGCATAAGGTTTAGTAATACAATATGATAGAATAACTATCATTTGGATCAATATCCAATTATGGACTTGATTCTTAAGTTTATCATAATTTAAGTAATATAAAAGCATTAAAAAGCCACTTCTTTGGTCTCTAATTTTGACAAGCATATAGTTTACTTTTAAAATTAAGAATTTCTCCATGAGAAGCATCATTTGAATTTAGAATTGGTCATAGAGATATGACCATTCTTTGGGGGAGAAAGAGATATGCTTAAAAAATATTTTAATTTAAGCATAAATGGAAACTTTATGTGATTTATCACTAAAATTCATTAGAGAGCTTTATTTGCATTAAAGAATCATTCAATTGAATACTTCTCAAGATTGAGAGGGTTTGAGAAGTGTAAAACAATTAGAGATTAAGAAAAAGACCATAAAGTCACACTTTACCGCTTATTTTGCTTGATTCTTTAGTCTAAGGAGAGGCCCCCAACCAATCAATTGGTTTAGTATGTTGATGAAGACTCCAAGGAAGGTTGAAGAGAGAGAGAAGCTCCAATCTCTCCAATTTGTAGAGGATTTTTAGAGGATAATAGAAAATATGCTTATTTTAAAGTAATATTGGCATGGTCTAGTTTACAGATGAGAATACAAAAGAATGAGGGTCTATTTATAGATGAGGGAAGTCACTAACTGAGTCCAACTAAGTTCTAGAATTTTCCAGCTTCAGTTTGGCTGAATTTGGAGAAGATTTGGACCAGTTTGGCTGAATTTGGAGAAGATTTGGACCAGTTTGGCTCCCTTTTTGATTTGGTTTGATCCAAGAGAGAGGAGAGATAAAAATATCTTATTATTTTTTAGTTTAAAACTCCTCCACACATGTGAAATAGGCACCTCCTTGAAGGCTCCCCCTTTCCTTATTACCAAGGTGTCAAAATGGTATGATTACTCTAAAATATCTCATTTTTTTAGTAATATTTTATAATTTTTAACTAATCAATCCGGTACTCAGTCAACTCTTCATCTTATGTGGGCATTTACTCATTTTTGGGTGTTTTCTTTTATTCATTGGATTTATCTCATCCCAACACTTGGATTAATCTTATTGGTCCATAAGAACCTTAATTGGACCATAATCTAAAATTTTCAGAAAATCTTGACCCTTAGGCTAAGGTTTTTTTTGAATCATTTTTAATTAATTCCAATTGCACCTTGGAAAATTTATTTTGATTTTCTATTTCAGGGAAACATATTTTTGATATTTGTAGAATTCATATATCCAAAAATATCTCAATATTGATTTACCACTCTCTAGAAATTTTTATCTTACTAGACAAAACAAGGAAAAATAATATTTTCTTGTATTCAGAAACAGGGAATGATTACAAGGTATTGAGGTAAAGGCTTATTCATTATTCAGGTTGAGGAGGAATCTTACATCCTCTCCCACTTGAAAAACGTGAGATGTCCTCATCTTGTAGGTGGAGTATGATCTCTTTCATCTTCTTCTTCTTCTTCTTCTTCTTCAATTTCTTCCAGCGTTACTGCCTTGGAAGTGGACGCGGTCTATTTGGGAACATCTCTCTTCAACTTCCCCTACGGAGGTCTTGCATTACTTTGGATTGAAATTGCGGGTTGGTTAGAGGGTCTACCTCTGGGATTTCCCTTATTTTGGCGGAAAGGAACTTGATTACTCTGGAAGGAAGAAGCTAGAGTCTAGAATCTTGGTCCCTCATTTTCCCACCCCGAAAACCTTGATCCAAAAGGAGTTGGGCAATCCATACTGCGATGTCCAAATCCTTGACAGTTATAGCATTTCACTTCTTTGTTCAAGGGGGTGGAACTTTTGAAGTTGAATTCTAGGGGATTGAGTTCCAAGAAAGGGGCCTTTCTTCCATTCTTGAACTTTCCATACTCAGAGCTTGACCTTGTTATCTCTTAGGTGGTGGAAGGTTGGAATCACCTTCTAGAGCTAGAAATCTTTTGAAAGATGATGGTGCTGGCTTTGGCGGGACCTTGACATCAAAGGCCTTGGTGAAATCCTTTGCCATCCGCACTGCTTCAGCCATGGAAACTGGCTTGGCATTCTTCACTAGGATATTCAAAGGTTTGTTCAGTCCCCGAATGAACTTGGTCATCAGTTGTTCTTCATCTAGCGATGGTGAGTATTTGAGCAGGAGAGCGAATGCTTGGTGATACACTTCAATAGTTTTGGTCCCCTAGGTTAACTCTAGGAACTCGTTCATCTTGGTTTCCAAAAAGCCGGGAGGACAGAATCTCTTCCTTAGGTAAATTTTGAGAGCATTCCATGTCTGAGTTTTCGATCCAGATGGTTTGTCTCGCAGTGGTTTCTCCATGCCACTCTGGTTGTTTCTACTATCTTCAGCCTTGCAAGAGCCATTTTGCTCTTCTCATTGTACCCTGTGACATCGAATTACTCTTCCATTGCTTTGATCCACTTCTCCACAGCCTCACCCAAGTTTTTCCCTTCACCCTTGAAAGGTCCAGGCTGCAATCTATGAAGAGTTTTACGAACGCCCAAGTCGAGCTCTTCCTCATCGAGTTGGGGGTTATCATTTCTACCATGATGACCTTGATCCATGACCCTATCAATACGAAAATTCTTGTTAAGTCCCTTTATTTATAGTTCAAATCCGACTTTAGATCCAACTGATTCTAGGGTTCTTTAGATTGGTCAGTCCTCATAGAATCCTGGGATGAAGATCCCTTCTAACAAAATAACATACAGAACTCATTATCAGAGAATAATTTATTCATATTCTTAACACAGTAATGGTCCATCAGACCGAAAATTTCATTTGAACATTCTTCCACGAGAATTTCAGTTATGCAAATTTTTAATTTGTCATTCCTTAACTTGATCCACCGGGTCAAGTGTTAACAGTAGCAATCTGTTAGCACAAACTACTAATCTCATTGGGATTTGTTGAAGTCATAATCATCATTCTAGTTATTATCATCAACACTGGGATTCGTCCCATTCATCCTCATTGTGGCTTTGTTCAACTTATCACTATTCAACCCAAATTCAGGAATCATCATTTTTCAATCAGAATCCAAATCAACTCATCAATTCTCAACCGGAATTTTAAAATCATATCAACCACATTCGAATTTATCAACTTGATAGCATTTTTGCTTATAATTTCAAGGTCTTAGATTTACTCGTATATACTGCAAGTAAAGAGCTACAGTTATACCCTCGGTATATGCGGGTAGTCATGGTCCTTGGAATTATAAGGTAAATACCATCATGTCTGGGTCCCTCAAGCAAGTCAGGGATTCTATACAATTGCGGTACTTCTTTCATCTGAAGACCCAATTACGTATTTATGAATCTTCATTTTATGAATATCAATTTGTATGAATTTCATCACACAATTCTAACCTTTTACTGCTACTTCATAAATTTTTGACATTTTTGGCTTCTCGCTGCCAATTTGCTCTGATACCAGCTGAAAGATCCCTGCCCCTCTGCGCAACAAATTCGGGGGTGCTAGTAGAAGAAGTAGCACTTATTGTGCAGGGCAAGGCCTCTCACTCGGGGCCTTGCCCGGATATCCGGACAAGAGACTAATCCCTCGGTTCTTCCAAAAGCGAACCCGAAAAAACTTCCCTCACCCGCAAAGCACGGGCGATTCCTCCAGGGTATTTTTATTCTAACGTAGTCGAGGTCATCATCACTGACCAAACTAATCCGACCGAACCTGTAAGTCACTTGGTCAGATCAAGGAAGAAACTTGCACTTGGATCATAGAGACCAACGCTTTTTTCCTCATCGAGGAGACACAGCCGTTGATTCTTTTCCATAGAACAATTACTATCCAGGATTTACTTCATCTATCGTACCATAACAGAATTGAGTCTCATTTTAGGGATCCATCAGTCCAGCCTAACCCCATCCAGTCCCATGGGTTAGCCAACCACCCAACCACTATAGTGATAGGATCCAATTAGGAATTTGGTTAGGTTTTGTCCCGGGTACTAGGAAAAAGAGTTCTCAGGTCCCCTAGCCGGCGCTTCATGTAAACTTAAAGATAGTCACACCACTTACACACCTAATATGAAATTACCTGTTTCACATATTCAACTGCCTTTAAAACAATCTATTAATGAAGCCATAATATCACCTAATATGAAATTTCCTGTTTCACATATTTAACTGCCTTTAAAACAATCTATTAATGAAACCATAATATCACTGATCATAATCATTCAAAATATCTAGTTGAATTCTCAATCATTCCTTCATCGGTGTACCTATGGCATCATTGGTAACTAGAACGCTCACCACCTGTCCACTCAGGGGTCTTTTCGATAGTTCTTAGCTCATAGTACCCGGACAATATATTCACTTATAAAAATCCAGATGGACTTTCCCTTGAAGATCAGCAAGATCAACCAACATATCCATATAAAAGAGCTATGGACTCATCCGTTGAGGACCAACAAGGTCAATCAACCAGATCCATGCCCGAATTCAGAAAACAACTCTTACTCCTTGTTCCAATATCTTCCTCGATGCACGCGTGGGTATCTTCCGCGACCTAGAGCCCAAGCACCGTATGGTCAGCACCCTCTAGGATCCTTCGTAGGTCATTGACTTTGCTATGCGAAACGTCCTCCGTTGTGTGACTCTCCATCAGCTATTGCAACTTTATCAGTTAGGTCCACGACCTCATTCACAAGACGGTCAAAAATGCTTCCCCAGCATTCTTGACATAAAATAGTCATTTAAAAATAGGTCATAAATACAGTTTCTATAACGAACTCTCATCTTTCATGATTGTTCCACATCAATCCACATTACTTAATCCAGTTCCAATCATATGTATTCCCATTGTCCTTCATCCATTCTCATTTAATCAGATCATTTTCCATCTCATCACATCTTTCCACATTTGTACTCATCACATCTCATCCACTCGCATCTACCTATATCCACATCTCATCACATCACATTCATTCACATCTCATCCACTCATATCTACCTCGATCCACATCACATCACATCCATTTCACCTCACATCTCATTCGTTCACATCTATCCCGATTCACATCCCATCACATCTCATCCATTCACATCTCATCACATCTCATCCATTCACATCACATCTCATTCATCCACATCTATCCCGATTCGCATCACATCACATCACATATCATCCATTCACATCTCTCACTTCACATCCACATATATTCATATCACATCACATCTCTTTATATCACATCACATCTCAGCCATTCACATCCCATATCATTCATTCACATCCCGATTCAGATGACCTCACATCTCATCCACATCTACATCACATTCAGATCCACATCCCTTTACATTACACCACATCTCATCCACATCTACATCACATTCACATCCCTTTACATCACATTCACATCCACATCCACATCCCTTTACATCATATTCACATCCACATCTCTTTACATCACATCACATTCATTCATATACACATCCATATCCATTCTTTCACATACACATCCACATCCATTCTTTCACATATATATCCACATCCATTCTTTCACATACACATCCACATCCGTTTACTTCACATCTCATCCACATTCATTTTCATTACACCACATCCTATCACATCCCATTTACATCTTATCACATCCATTCACATCCTATCACATCCATTCACATCCTATCGCATCCCATTTAGTAGCTTTTTCTACTTCGATACTGATAATGGCTTTTTCTAAATTTCTGCCAAATTGCTCGGCCTACATAAAGGTTCTTTTTCTCGACGACTATTTTCATATTCTTTCTTAATTTCTCAAATGAATTATATTCAATATTCCTCTTTTGAATAAAAGAATTCATGGGATTTATAAAAATCAATTCTAGCCATATATTCACTTTTGATCATAAATTGAATTATACTAAAAAATTCTCTTTTTTTCATTTAATTTCTTGGACCTCAAATATCATGGGAATTCCTCTTTTTACATTTAATTATTTGCATTCCAATGTCATGGGAATTTCTCTTTTATCATAAAATAAATCTATCTAAAATTCCTCTTTTCTTTAATAAAAATATTCAATATTCCAATTATACCATGAATTCTTCTTTTTCCATTCAAATGATTGAATTCCAAATATGATGGAAATTCCTCTTTCATCATTTAAATTTATACATGCATAAAATAATTTTAACTAAAGTTTCTCTTAAAACTTACATAAAAATATCCATTAATTCTATTATGCTAGAAATTCCACTTTTCACATTTAAATGATTGAATTCCAAATATGGTGGAAATTCCTCTTTCATCATTTAAATTTATCTATGCATAAAAAATAAATTTAACTAAATTTTCTCTTAAAAATCAAATACAAATCTCCATTAATTCCATTATACTAGAAATTCCACTTTTCTCATTTAAATGATTGAATTGCAAATATGGTGGAAATTCCTCTTTTATCATTTAAATTTATTTATGCATAAAACTAAATTTAACTAAATTTTCTCTTAAAAATTAAATAAAAATCTCCATTATACTAGAAGATCCACTTTTCTCATTTAAATGATTGAATTCCAAATATGGTGGAAATTCCTCTTTCATCATTTAAATTTATTTATGCATAAAAATATCGGCTCTATGACCCTGAGGCAAAGAAGATCGTATAGTGAGCTGTGATGTGGTATTCTAGAAACAACCACGTTGGATGGAGGAGGAGCTTCCTTCTTCTTCATCATGCAAAAAGGAAATCACCAAAGCAACACGACCTCCACATGCAGCACGGGCTTCCTAGCATTTTGGCCATGGAAATAGAGAGGGGGTTAGTAGAAATAACACTACCAGCACTAACTTAGCTAGCACAAAGGCTAATTCCCTAAGTGATACAGACAACTTTTTTTTTTCAAAAAGGAGACTTCTATTAAGTATGAAAAATTTTACAAAATGGAGATTTCACACCAACCCAAGCAAGACCCAAGTTCATGTTGCGATAGAGCACCAAGGTGAAAATCAACAATTTTCAATGATCCAGACACCAGCATCTCATCATGGTAAACATTGTTAATTGTTGATTGATTTTGGAAGTACTCCTTCATTTCTTTCACCAAAGTGCATCATAAAATTAGATCTTAATCAAAATCCATCAAGGAGATGGTCATTAAGCTAGCTAGTGGCAAGGAAGTAATTTCCCACCACACCATAGGGGATCTAGAGTTTGATCTTGATGGTAAGCCAACCAACTGCTACTTCCATGTGATGGCCCTAGGAACTTATGATGATATTCTTGGAATGGATTGGCTAAAAGAAAAAAAGGTAGACCCAACTTACAGCTAGTAAAGGGTAGTAAGTTACTAAAGGGTCTCTGGAAAAATCAAAAGGTGTTTGTAGTAAATATCTACAAGGTAGAGAAGGATGCTATAGGGAATGAACCTAATTGGCTACAAGATTACAAAGATCTTTTTCCAGAGGAGCTTACCCAAATGTCTCCACAAAAGGAAATAGATCATGAGATTGAGCTTATTCATGGAGCTCAATCGGTGGCAAAAAGAGCATATAAAATGTCAGTCCCAAAATTAATAGAACTCAAGGAACAAGTCCGACTGATGCAACTGATGCTAGAACAAGGATTCATTAGGCCGAGTGTATTGCCTTAGGGAGCCCCAGTCCTATCTCAGAAGAAAAAGGATGAAACCTTATGGTTATGCATTGATTATAGGGGCCTAAATCAACTCACCGCCATGAAGAATAAATATCCAATTCCTAGGATCGATGAACTTCTAGATTGACTTAACGGAACCCAAGTCTTCACAAAGATTGATTTAAAATCTAGGTACTATCAGATTAGATGCAAGGAGGAAGACATCCCAAAGATAGCATTCAACTCCTGATATGGGCATTACGAATACACTGTGATGCCGTTTGGATTGACTAATTCCCCAGCAACATTTAACAGGCTCACGTAAGATATATTTAGGAAGCGGCTTGACAATCATGTCTTGGTGTTCTTTGATGATATTCTGATCTACTCTAAGGATGAGAAAGAGCATGAAGCCCAAGTTAGAGAAGTTCTAAAAATTCTAAGAGAACACCAACTCTTTACTAAAAAAAGTAAGTGTACCTTCCTTTTACAGACAAAATTAAATATTTGGGATTCATTGTCTCCAAGGATGGAGTTTCAATAGATCCAGCAAAGGTACAAGATATAATGGAATGGCCTCAACCATCCAACATCAAGGAGATTCAAGGATTTCTTGGGATTACAGGGTGGTACCGTATCTTTATTCGGATTATGCAAAGATAGCTATACCTTTAACCAAATTACTTAAAAAGAATACAAAAATAGTTTGGAACAAGGAGCATCAACAAAGTTTTGATAAACTCAAGGTGGCTCTCACAACTGCACCCATCCTTTAACTGCCAAATTTTGATGCAGATTTTGAAGTGATCATGGATGCCAGTGGTTTGGCTATTGGTGTACTCACCCAAGAAGGGAAAGTAGTAGCTTACACTTCAAGGAAACTCAAGGATTATGAGAGAAACTATGCTACTCATAATCTAGAACTTTTGGCTGTAATTTATGCTCTTAAGTTAAGGCAACACTACCTACTAGGTAGAAGGTTCATGCTTGTTAAAATATACAAGTGAATAGGGTGTGTGCGGGAACAAGCCCTTGGCAAGAGGCTGTAAAAGAGAGAAACTATGAGAAGGGAAAGCAATAGCTTACACTTCAAGGAAACTCAAGGATTATGAGAGAAACTATGCTACTCATAATCTAGAACTTTTGGCTGTAATTTATGCTCTTAAGTTAAGGCAACACTCTCTACTAGGTAGAAGGTTCATGCTTGTTAAAATATACAAGTGAATAGGGTGTGTGCGGGAACAAGCCCTTGGCAAGAGGCTGTAAAAGAGATCTGCCAAACATCAAGGATATGTAAAAATGTTGAATGCTCTACAAAGGAGTTTTTTCTGGCCAGGATTAAAAAAGGATGTACTCAAGTATGTCACACAATGCTTAGTTTGTCAAAGAAACAATGCTGAAAGGGTAAAAATGCCAAGAAAATTTCACCCGCTGGATATTCCTCAGATGAAGCGGGAATATATTAGTATCGATTTCTTCACAAGTCTTCCTTTTGTTCAAGGGGGTTTTATTCTATCATGGTGGTGGTGGATAGATTGACAAAAGTAGCCCATTTAATTCGTGTCAAAAATACCTTTAGGGTAATCGACATTGCAAGGATATTCATCAAGGAGATATTTAAACTGCATGGGTTGCCACAAAAGATTGTCAATGATAGGGATACAAAGTTTACTTCTTGATTTTAGACCACTCTTTTTGAGGGGATTGGAACTTAGTTAAACTTCAACACAGCTTATCACCCAGAATCAAATGGTCAGACTGAAAGGGTAAATCAAGTCATTGAAGACATACTTAGGGCTTATTGCAATCGTGAGCCAAATCTATGGTTACATTACCTACCATTGGTAGAATTTGCTTATAACTTAGCCCATCATAGGAGATAGGTATGTCCCCTTTCAAGGATTTGTATGGCCAAGATTGTATAACACCATTAAATTTGTCTAATCCAATGAATAGAGTAGAGACCTCTAAACAATGTTGGATGACATGGATCAACAAATGAAAGCTGTCCAAAAGGAGATCAAGGCTACCCAAGATAGACAAAAGCATTATGCTAATGCCAGAAGAACTCAACGACTATTCAAAAAAGGAGATATGGTCTTCTTAAGGGTACGTCTGAAAAGAAGCTCTATATCTCTAGGAAAGTACAAAAAACTGAGCCCTCGCTATTGTGGACCTTATGTCATCGCCAAAAAAATAAATGACCAAGACTATGAACTATTGCTACCACCTCATCTAAAAGTCCATAATGTATTCCATGTAAGCCTTTTGAAAGCCTATGTATCTACTAGTCCTGACCATATCCTAGATGATGAGCAAATCATTATGCTATCCCAAAACATCTTGGAAATTCAACCCAATAGAATCCTTAGTTCTACAAAAGGGACTCTGAGAAATAGAGTCATAAGGGAACATCTAGCTCAGTGGAAAGACTTCCCAGCACAAGATGCTACATGGGAAGATGAGTCTAAGTTATATCAAGATTTTCCCTACCTACCTTCGAGATGAGGACATCTTAATTTATTTAAAAGAGGAAGGATGTAAAATTCTACTCAAAATTCAAGGTTTTTTTAAATAATAATAATAATATAATAAATTTTATTTTAAAGGAGGTGGTGGCCAACGCCGACCACCCCCCCCCCCAAAAAAAATTTCTCTCGTCGGTGCTTATGCAGCCCTACCCTCATCTAGTTCCATCGAGTTCTCTCTCTCTCGGGCCTTCAATATAAATTATTTATTTTTCTCTCCATTGACCTTTACTCGCTCTGACCCGGATGATATGATACATAGGCCTAGTTGTCATCTTCTTCCACTCACTTCTCCCCACCGGGCCAGCTTCGTTGGCACTCTCATTTTCTTGTTGTACTGGCTAGTGGATTTTTCTCCCATTGGATTTTTCTCCCATGCACTCCTATAAAGCCCCCCCCTCTCCCTTCATTCGAGGTCGGCACTAGTCATTGTGGTGTGTTCAACAATCAACCCCGTCACCACTCTTTTGCCTAGCCATCATCTCATAACTCATTTGTCCAACCACCCCTTCGTTGCTCATTTGCCATGCACCCCTTCTCCTTTTGTCTCAGTGTGATAGACCCCCTCTCCTCATAGGCAGCCACTCACCCCTCCCCCTTCCCTACAATGCACCCCCCCCAACTCCTCTCATCAGTTCACCCCCTCTCTAGCCACCCCCACATAACGTCCCTCTCCAACTCACTTGACTAGGGAATCCACACCCCTCCCCCTTCTCTACGATGCACCCCCCTCTCCCCTCCCTTCTAGTGACCCCCTCTCTAGGTTTAAGCGCTCGCACTCCTCTCCCTCACTCACCTTCCTATTTACCCTCTCATAATAATGGCACCTCACTCTCTCTCTCTCGAATCTAGCCAACCACTCCATTAATACCCTTTCTCTCACCTGCTTGCCAGCCGATCCCCTTGCCACATTTGGCAAAGAAAACCCCTCACTCCTACTCACACCCCTCGCTACTCACCACCCTCACCTTTTCTCCCTCATAGCCCTCCCCCACTCACTTGTCAACCGGCCCCCTTACTCTCTTTTCTTTTCTCATACGTAGCCCTTTACCACCCTTACCAAGTACACTCACCCCCTCTCTCTCTCTCGAACCTCGCCACCGCTCTTATACTCTCTTGCTAGCGAACCCCCTCACCACCCACATACTTCCTTCTCCCTCCAAAACTCTTGGTCTTAGTCTCTTTCTCCCTCTCTCTCAATCTCTAGTCTCACTCTCCCCCTCTTAGTCTTTTCTCCAACTACCTCCCCATCTCTTGTTTTTCTGCTACCATATCTCTCCCTCTCAGTCATTCAAGATTTTTCTCCATTTCTTCATTTTTCACTAGTATGATAAAGAAAATGACTACAACTTGATATTATGCCTAAAGCCTAGTGGTTAAACTGTTTGAGGGATCGGAAGTGGTACCTTAAGAAAATAGAGAAAGAATATCTCTCTCATGTGAGTATGGTTGTTGCATGATTGCTACGTGAAATGTGGATGCAAGATTTTGACAAGATTGGTAACATATTTTAAAGTTGTTGTAAATTTAAATCAAGGGACATATTCTCTTGTGAATAACCATTCCGAAGTGATCGGTTTGGGGCAACTGGGTATTCCCCCACCCAAGGCAACCAACTCTTAAGTATTACAACGGAGTTCGGTCAACTGCTTATGAAAGCAAGGTGTGGGTTCCTTCCAGAGTTGTAGACCTAAGCTTGATAGGTTTCATGTTTAGTGTAGGTAAGTGAGGGGACATTTCACCTTACTAATATGCGATAACTTATCGCCCCCACAACGGTTGCAATGCCTAGAGTGTATGTAACTCGGTGCGCTGAGGGATGTTTTTTTATTGTGTGTTGTAATCCACTTTTATTATTATATATGTATTGATTTTAAAATGATTTGTTGGCATTAAGGGATAAGGGAACCTGTGAAAGAAATTAAATCAAAGAATTATTTTATGTGATGCATCTATACCAACAAATGTGCTTAGTAATTAAAAACCTCATAGTTGACCATATCCTAAATCTAGAAAGTGGTGGGATAGGGTGGACCCAATTAGTTGGGTACTTTTCAAAGAAGAAAAATATAGTTAAATATTAAGTAATACTCCCAATACCATGAATGTTTTCGTATATCGGATAGTTAAGACTTGTCTCCTGATTAGGCAATCTTCATAAGAAATCTTGGGGTGTTACTTACTAGTGAGATCCTTGATTGTCTCCTAATTTTGTATATCGGATAGTCAAGAATTATCTCCTGATTAGGCAATCTTCATAAGAAATCTTGGGGTGTTACTTACTAGTGAGATCCCTCCCTACCCCACAAAATCTTCATAAGAAATCTTGGGGTGTTACTTACTAGTGAGATCCCTCCCTACCCCACGAAGTATGGAAGGGTAGGGAGGTATCTTACATCTCCTAGGTTTAGGAAAAAGGTAAGTAAGGCTAAATCGTTTGGAGCCTAGCCTCCACATATGGAAGGTAGATCCATATTAAGGATAGAGACATATGGACCATCTAGATTAATAAGAAGAACATCCAAAATAGTCATAGTATCTAGAATGTCATCCTAGGAAACTTGTGAATCTCGAATATGAGAAAAATGTAGGGGGGAGAGGATGAGCTTGAGTTCCTTGCAAAAAGAAGCGAATACACATACACAAGTGTAGACAAGTAAAGACGAGTAGACAAACCTAAAAGAGAGAGATGTATGGCTGAATTTTCTTGTATTCTCTTCTCTTCTCTACAACCATAACATAAAGAAATAAGATATATACTATAAGGGAAAGTACTCTCCTACTATAACATATAAAGGTCAGGCCATAGTGATAACTTGACTCTAAGGCAAAGTACTCTCGTACTACTAAAACATACAAAGGTCGATCCATAGTGAGAACTGGACTATATGAGCTAGCACAATAACTATGCCATAACTCTAATATACACTAAAGTGGTTGTCACATAGCTTGTAAACCTCCAGCGGTGGCATGTTGCCCATAATCTCACCAACCATGCTGGTGGCGTAAGGGTGGAAGCTATTATACAGGCGAGTGAGCATTGTCCAAAGCACTAGTTGAGCTTCAACGCTCCCCCTTGAACTCAACTCCACACATTACACTCCAAGTAAGCTCTTAAACTTGCGAAGCTTCTTTGTATACAATGCCTTTGTGAAGATATTAACCAATTGATCCATTGTGTTGACATATACCAAATCCACGTCACTTACTAGAACCCTCTTCCTCACAAAATAATAATATGCCTCAAAGTACTTTGTCCTAGCATGAAAGGCTAGGTTAATGGTGGTGGTGAGTTGTATGATGCTACTCATTTTGTCACAAAAAGCAACAATGGCTCTACCCATAGGTTCACCCATATCACCAAGTAACTTTTGAAACCAAGCTACCTCATAAGCTACCATAGAATGATAGACTGGGTTACTAGTTGTATAATGCTACTCATGTTGTCATAGTAAATGACAAAGGCCCTACCCACACAAGTTCATCCATAAAACCAAGTAGCATTTGAAACAGCACCTCTATGCTCTACCTCTATTCTCAAGAAGGTAGCTATTAGCTATTTCTTATTGTTCCAACTCATAGTATCACTACTCATAAGAGAAAACATAAAGCCACTAATCTTCCAACCCAATCAGCATAGAAAATTCTATAATCAATAGTAGAATTTATGTATTTAAGAATCCATCTACCTACATCTAAGAAAATTTAAGCCTCATAGAAAATTCTATAATCAATAGTAGAATTTATGTATTTAAGAATCCATCTACCTACATCTAAGTGTGGTTTCCTAGAAGTCCAATAACATAGCTTAAATTTCATCTAGTAATGGTTATGTAGATCAAGCTACCCACTATGCATTGACATAGGGGGGTTAGTCAAATTCCATCAAGTGATCTCACGAGCTTTGTAAGTACCGAGAAAATACCACAGTTCACCCAAATCTTTCATCTAAAACTTATTCTTTTTAAATGCATCTTGACATCATGTATGTTAGCATCACTACCACCTATGATAATCAAGTCATCCACATAAATGACTAACATCATGATCCCTCTATCTATCCTTTTCATGTAGAGTGAAAAATCTCTACATTAGATATCTGAAATCTAATGGTAAACAAGATACTCCCCGATCTTGTTTGACCATGCTC
This sequence comes from Cibotium barometz, assembly GCF_041138505.1. Taxonomy (NCBI): domain Eukaryota; kingdom Viridiplantae; phylum Streptophyta; class Polypodiopsida; order Cyatheales; family Cibotiaceae; genus Cibotium; species Cibotium barometz. The sequence continues at coordinate 11,364,865 of NC_141071.1, read as the reverse complement.
TTAGATGATTGCTTCAAGCCATACAAGACTTTTCGTAACCTACACACAAAATCTAGATGTGCATCACCCTCATAACTTGGTGGTGGATATGCCATGTAAACTTCTTCTTTCAAATCACCATGCAAGAATGTATTCTTTACATCCATATGATTTAAAGAACAACCCTTCACTACAACCATAGCAATGACTGCTCTCATGATTGTCATTCTTGCAACCAAGGTTGTTAATCCTTGCTTGATACCTCTTACCTACAATTTATAGAGACAAATTTAGAGGAAAGCGCTTCCACCCCACTAGAAGCCCACCCTTGGCTTAGGACCTTCTTTAGGGACTCGGTTCAGCATGGTACAAGACCTAAGACTCTCAAGTAGTGAGACTTCCTCTTATCTTAGATCAATAGAAGTACTATGAGACCTAGGGAGATAAAACTTGCTCAAACAAACGCAAGACTAGCCACTAGCCTCATTGACTACATGACCAATTACTTCAGAGGTTCATCTTGAGCCTCTAGAAATACCCATGTAGCATATCAAACTAGTGATGAAGAAGTTGAGGTCAACTCTAAGGCCACACATTATGTAGCCTGGTCATATACAAACCCCATGCAGATCCATATCCACACAAAACCTATCATGATCGGTAACCTAGTGCATGTTGAACTAAACCCTACATAATCATATTACCAAGGGAGGTGAAAGAAGTAGAGGCCTTGATTCAAGCTACTAGAGCAAAAGAGGAAGAAATTATACGTCGATCCTAGTAGAGATTAGTTACCCAAACTGCACCAGCTCAATAGGCTACCCAAACCAAACATCTATTCTATGTTCTTGATAGCCTACTAAAACTGAACATCTATTGTTCTTGATAGTCTAGAGGGTACTAGACACAAGGCATAATATTCTTATAGGCATAATATTCTCATATACACTAGAGATGGGGATTCGACATCTGCACCTGACAACTAGTGTTTGTGGATAACTAATACACGATGAATCCTATTGGGATTCATCTCTTCGATGAGAGCTAGATTGATAGTAAGCAATTGGATATGTGTAGCATGATCTACTAGGTAAGAGATAGTAAACTTGAGCACATGTTATGGACAGATGTAGATATGAAGGGATTCACTTAGTCTTGTCTCCTTATGCATTCACAAGGATGTGAATTGCAGACTGGGAATTGGCAATTTGATATGGCTCGTGAAGCCCTGCTGAGCCTGGCTATAGGACTCACCTATGCTATCAGTTGGGATGAAATTAAGCAAGCTAACTCTGTGACCATGGACGAGGAAGAGCATCTTTGGATGGTCATGGGATTGTATTCATGCTCTGGTGGAGCAAGAGAGGATGAGACATGGAATCACCATACCCTCTCGATATTGTAAGATTCCTCCTTAGCTTGAATAATGAATAAGCCTTTACCTCAATACCTTGTAATCATTCCCTGTTTCTGAATACAAGAAAATATTATTTTTCCTTGTTTTGTCTAGTGAGATAAAAATTTCTAGAGAGTGGTAAATCAATATTGAGATATTTTTGGATATATAAATTTTACAAATATCAAAAATATATTTTTCTGAAATAGAAAATCAAAATAAATTTTTCAAGGTGCAATTGGAATTAATTAAAAATGATTCAAAAGATCTTAGCCTAAGGGTCAAGATTTTCTGAAAATTTTAGAGTATGGTCCAATTAAGGTTCCTATGGACCAATAATATTAATCCAAGTGTTGGGATGAGATAAATCCAATGAATAAAAGAAAATACCCAAAAATGAGTAAATGCCCACATAAGATGAAGAGTTGACTAAGTATAGGATTTATTAGTTAAAATTTATAAAATATTACTAAAAAAATGAGATATTTTAGAGTAATCATACCATTTTAACACCTTGGTAAGAAAGGGGGAGTCTTCAAGGAGGCACCTATTTCACATGTGTGGAGGAGCTTTAAATTCAAAAATAATAAGATATTTTTATCTCTCCTCGCTCTTGGATAAAACCAAATAAAAAAGAAAACCAAACTGGTCCAAATCTCCTCTCTCCTCTCCTGGATAAAACTGGTCCAAATCTCCTCTCTCCTCTCTCCTCCTGGATAAAACCAAATAAAAAAGGGAGCCAAGCTGGTCCAAATCTTCTCCAAATTCAACCAAACTGAAGCTGGAAAATTCTAGAACTTAGTTGGACTTAGTTAGTGGCCTCCCTCACCTATAAATAGATCCTCATTCTTTTGTATTCTCATCTGTGAACTAGACCATGCCAGTACTACTCTAAAATAAGCATATTTTCTATTATCCTCTAAAAATCCTCTACAAATTAGAGAGATTAGAGCTTCTCTCTCTCTTCAACCTTCCTTGGAGTCTTCATCAACATACTAAACCAATTGATTGGTTGGGGGGCTCTCCTTAGACTAAAGAATCAAGCAAAATAAGAGGTAAAGTGTGACTTTATGGTATTTCTCTTATTCTCTAAATGTTTTTCACTTCTCAATCTCTCCCAAGCTTGGGAAGTATTCAATTGAATGATTCTTTAATGTAAATAAACCTCTCTAATGAATTTTAGTGATAAATCACATAAAGTTTTATTTATGCTTAATTAAAATATTTTTTAAGCATATCTCTCTCTCCCCCAAAGAATGGTCATTCCTATGACCAATTCTAAATTCAAATGATGCTTCTCATGGAGTAATTCTTAATTTTAAAAGTAAACTCTATGCTTGTCAAAATTAGAGGCCAAAGAAGTGGCTTTTTAATGCTTTTATATTACTTAAATTATGATAAACTTAGGAATCAAGTCCATAATTGGATATTGATCCAAATGATAGCTATTCTATCATATTGCATTACTAAACCTTATGCTTTTCAAAATTATTGAGAATTATCAATAATAGTAGCAGAGCTATGACAAAAAATTTAAAAAATTAACACATAAATCATTTTCATACATAATATGAAAAGAGGACTTCCTACCATATTCTAGGATTAGTCATCCTAGGTTAATTGAATAATTCTCATCATAACCATGGAAAAATTAATTTTTAATGTTTATGCATAAATAGTTAATTAAGAAAAAGAGAAATTTCTAGTGATTCATTTTTTATGATAAAAGTGAAATTCCCATGACAATGGAAGTCCATGTATTCCAATGGAGAAAGAGAAAAATTGGAATACCAAAATAATGGATATTTATTAAAGAAGAATTTTTCCTTTGACTCCATGTTGAAACCCAAGAAGATGCATTTCTAGTTTTTAGCATCCAATTTGGTCCTTTGGGCATCTAGAATATGTACTTTAACATCTACACCCAAAAACTTTCAAGTATGCATCTAAAGGTTCTTTGGGGCTTTGAACTCCATTTCTTACTTGATTAGGTTGTTGAATGGAAGTAGCTTTGCCCCTAGGATTAACTTGAGGGTTCTTGGAAAAGTTTGGGGGAGGCAATTTTGAAAGGTTAAGAGCCTTGGGTGGATGAGGGCATTCATCATTTCACGGCAATTTTGAAAGGTTAAGAGCCTTGGGTGGATGAGGGCATTCATCATTTCACGGCAATTTTTAAAGGTTAAGAGCCTTGGGTGGATGAGGGCATTCATCATGGCGATGACCTGGTTGATGGCAATTGTAGCATACTCCATTCGCCATGCTAGGTCATTCTATCAGGTCTCCGGGCAAGGCAAGATTAGCCATGAGTTTTGACCATTGATCGAACGGTTAAAGGATAAACCAGAAGGTCTCCTTGAATTGGGTGATTCAAGGTAAGGTCTCTTTCTAAAGTTGTTTCTATTTTTATCCTTTAGTTCTTATTCTAAAGGTTTGGCTCGAAAAAATTTATCTTGAAGGCTAGTCGGCCGCATATGGATTCTAGCCGATTGTTGAGGGGAAAGTTTAGACCTTGCACAAATCGACTAATGGATTGAGACAAGGTCATAGTTGGAGCATACTTCTTGAGTTTAACAAATTGGGAGTACTAGGCATCCACTGATGAATTCTTTTGGGTCAAGCTGTAGAACTCATTCATCTTTAGGGTTTCAAAGTCTAAGGGAAATTACCTTTCCTTAACATCTCCCTCGATTTGTTCCTAGATAGTGCTTTTTTGGACATCCTTTTCCCTACACCACTCTTTCCACCATAGCTTAGCATCCCCAGTTAGTCAAAAATGCGCCAACATAGATTGGTTGGCTTCATTAGTACCAATAAGAGAGAAATAGTTGGTCATGGACTCTATCCATGCCTCGACATCTTTAGCCAAATCTTTTCCTTCTCCTGAGAAGGAAGAGGGTTGCATTTGCCTAAGCAGGAATTTCCTTTCAGCTTCGTCATCCTATTGGCGGCGTGAAAAGAGAGAACACGCTTTAATGCCAATTTAAGGAACCCCAAAGAGGTGAAAAAGATAATATTCACTTTTTATTAGATTTTGTGAATAAGGATAAATGTTGATTTACAATACTTTCTTGAAGATTGTATATCCCTAATAGAAATAAATTTTAATAAGAATAACACTTTTATAATTAAAAAAATCCATTATGCATCTTTCGACAAACTTGGGAGGTTGTTTATTAAGATCCAAGGCATAGATTTTTGGGGAATCAGTGATGATCCGTGAGAGTCCTAGGTGAAATCTACCACAACAATAAACTCTACTCTTAGGGATGAATTGAGTGATCAGATCGTAGATATGTTGGGATATGTAAGGAGGCTCCCCATTTGCAACAACAATTTGATCAAGGAAAAGAGTCCCATAGAATACAAAGTATTTTAGTACTCTAAGCTTCTCTAAAATCTGAAGGATGCCATTAGGGCCAAAAACGTCTCAAAATGGGCTATGTAAGGAATTTTGCTAACTTGCTAATTAGTAGAATGTTGACAATCAAAACGGCTCCAAATTTGGCCGTTTTGGATATTTAAAGCGTATCTATGTGATTGAACACGTATCTAAGTACATATTTTAAAATCTAAAAAAATATATCGTTTTCATGCTACTCTTTAATGGCTCGTCTCGAAATTTGTCCTCTTTTAGTAACTTTGCGGCAAATACTTATTTCTCTTACTTTTGAATGACCATTCCCTCCGAACGCGCTCTCATCCATTCTCCAAAAAATTTCACTCCTCTGCTTCTCTAAGAATTTCACAAGCTACATCTCATTCTCATTCTTCTGCGTCTCTCATGTTCTAATAGCTCTACTAATATTTTTAGCTCTATTAGTAATGAGTGATACATCTAATCGTAAGTTTCATTTGAATATCAAGCTCAACCAAGAGTATGCAACTACACGGAGTGTCTACCAAAGACCCCTTTCATGTGCGAATGAAGCTCAACATCTTCGCAACGAAGGAAAGAAGCATATTAACCTATGGACAGATGGAAGTCTATATCCATCGGATCCCAGAACAGGACGGTATCCTTCTTTTCACACACCACATGATTTGATTAGATTTGTTGGTGATGGGGTGGATGGCTTACTTGGTTATAGTTCAAGACTATCTCAATCACATGCAGAATATATTACATATCTTCAAAATACTTTATCTTTGAATGCAACAAAAATTATAGAACTTGAAAACAAAATAGTGTCTTTGAAACAAGAAAATGATCAACTGAAAACCTTAAAAGAAACTCCAATAGGGTTAAGAGCACGAGTAAAACGAATGCGGGATGTAGTTAACTTGACAGAGAGATCTGGACAAAGGAAAAAAAGGTTAAAACTTGTAAGAGATCATGTTACTACCCTTCTAGGATTTGACATGTCTAATGCTCAGGAAAGGGTAAGATTTTTGAATGAGCTTATGAATAGGTCGGATATCTTGAAACTTTTGAAACTTCCTGAAAATCAAACTAAAAAAAAACTAGTCTTTCAACATCTACTAAAAGATATGGACTTATTGGTCCAGCCTTCCCAAATGCAAGAAGTTTGTGACACAGTGGGAGTAAGTAGAAAGGGATACAGAGCCATCTCTAAAACCTGGTTCAGGGTCCTTAAGTATTACAAAATCAAAGCTTTTGGGTTGCCTAGACCTCACAATGTTGGAAAATATAGAACTCTGTTAAATGAGGAAATTTCCAAACATTTCGGAGAGTATTTCTATATTAAGGGAACAATGCCATATGAGAGACAAAAAAAAAATCATCTTTTGATACAACGTTTATAATAATATTTGGATGAACATTAGAAAAGTCCAATCTTTCATGGTGAGATATTACAACATTCGAGAAATAGATTGTGAAGGAAAACTTGTATTTGTTATAAAATTAGATGAAGCTCAAATCCAAAAATGTCAAAAAATGGAAAGAATATCTATATCCCTAATGAATAAAGCATTGGACTATAGTCAAGGTAAGCTTGATTCTCCATACCACAAAACTCAATAAAAAATGGAGCTATGGTGGATTGGATCAGCTCATGTGCCAGTAGAGAGTCATGAAACATTAAAGTGGCTCTTCTCACATAGAGACATTCCTTCAGTTATTCAGAGCCAAAATGCAGGTGAACACCTTCATGTAGACGACATAGGTGATTTCATTGTGGAATGGCATTTGAGTGCCGACCTCAAGGCGTTGAAGTGTATGTTTGGTGTATGTGGAGGAGCAAATACCAAATATCCATGTCTTTATTGCATGGCAAGCACAGGGACAAGAGAATGGCTTATAAAAAATGAGATTGGAAAACCACCATCCAGAAATAATGTGAATGTTGTCGATTATCCAACTTCTGTTAAAATTTGGGATCCAATTCTACCAATACATTTAAAAAATGTGCATATATGTACATTGCATGCAGAGATAAGAATCTTGGACAAATTGCTCCGACTTCATCTGGACTATGCATATTCTATTAAGCCGACTAAACTTGCAGATGAGTGCATAGAAAAATGCGAAGCCTTGCTCTCTCAAATGGGTTTCCATGGTGGCGAAGTGCATCTTAAAAAAGATCCTGTTCTTTCTAGAGGTACAGGTGATGTTCTGCAAGATGTTTCAATGGGAGGAGCAAAAGCAAGAAGAATTTTTGAGCAACCATGACACCAAACAAGTCAATGCAATGTGGAACTGCTGGAAACATCTATGTGTCATCACCACAAATGTCAAAAGTAGACCAGATGTAGCCAAAAAACGTATGGAAGTTTGGAAAAAACTCGATAATTTTTTCAAAGTCCTAAGACAACAAGTTGGTTCAAATACTTATGCAGATGATTTCAAAAAAGCAATAAAGTTTTTAATAAAAGCTATCATAGATGCCTGGGGAGAAAAAGACATAACTTATTACTTGGTGAGTGTTCAAACTTATCAAAACAGTTAAAATTAAAGTGTAATTTCTTAAATTTACTAACAAAGAATTATCTTTGTAGCATATTCTTTACTTGCATGGACCATATTTTGCCACAGAAGGACCGCAACGGATTCGGGGTACTAGCAGCGGAAGTAGCACTTCTAGCGCGAGGCAGGGTCCCACACTCGGGGCCTCGTCCACGGATATCCGGACAAAAGACTAATCCGTCGGTTTTTCCAAAACCGAACCCGGAAAAACTTCCCTTATCCGGAAAGCACGGGCAATTCCTCCAGGATAACTTTTTACTCTAACGTAGTCAAGACCATTAGTGATCAAACTGATCCGACTGCACCTATAAAGATACTCGGTCAGATCAGGGAAGAAACTTGCACTTGGATCATTGGGATCAACGCTTTTTTCCCCATCAAGAGGCACAGCGTTGATTCCTATCCATAGAACAATTACTATCCGAGACTTACTTCATCTATCGTAATAACAGAAATTGAGTCTCGATTTACGGATCCATCAGTCCAGCCTAACCCCATCCAGTCCCATGGGTTAGCCAACCGCCCAACCACTGTAATGATGGGATCCAATTAAGAATTTGGTTAGGTTTTGTCCCGGGTACCAAGGAAAAGAGTTCCAAGGCCCCCTAACCGGAAGTTCATGCAAACATAAAACTAGTCACACCACTTACACACCCAATATGAAATTGCCTTTTTCTTAGCATCAGCTAACTTTAAAACAATCCTTTAATGAAACCATTATATCACTGATGACAATCCTCAGTCTCTGGTTGAATCCTTATTTCCAGTCATTCATTCATCGGTATACTTATGACATCATTGGTAACCAGAACGCTCACCACCTGTTCACTCAGGGGCCTTTTCCATAGTTCCTAGCTCATAGTAACCGGCAATATATTCATATAATAGAATGGAACCTCCATGGAAGATCAGCAAGATCAACCCACAGATCCATATAAAAGAGCCATGGACTCATCCGTTGAGGACCAGCAAGGTCAATCAACCAGATCCATGCCCGGTTTCAGAAAACAACTCTTACTCCTTGTTCCAATATCTTCCACGACGCACGTGTGGGTATCTTCGGCGACCCAGAGCCCGAGCACCGTATGGTCAGCACCCTCTAGGGTCCTTCGGTCGCAGGTGACCTAGCGCTTCACTCATAGGCCGCTTCCTTGGTCCCTGATCCACTGTACCGGAAGCTCACCATTTAAATCGAACCAAGACTGGTCAAGACCTCGGCCGACCTTGCTACGCGAGACGTCCTCCATTGACTCTCCATCAGCAGTTGCAACTTTATCAGTTAGGTCTCCTTCACCTTAATCCACAAGATGGTCAAAATGCTTCCCCAGCATTCTTGACATAAAACATTCATTTACAAACAGTTCACAAAATACAGTTTCTATAACGAACTCTCGTCTTTCCACATTATCCACTCTCGGACCACATTACTTATTCCCTATTCCATTCAATGTGTACTCATTCTCATCCATTCACTCATATAGACTACACATTATTTCACATACACATTCACATTCATTATTCTACATACATATCCATGTTCGTACGTCCACATCATACATCCAATTTCACATTCATACATACGCATCTACATGCATACATCTATTTTCACATCCTCATTCATACATCCACATTATACATACATCCAATTTCACATTCATACATACGCATCTACATGCATACATCTATTTTCACATCCTCATTCATACATCCACATTCACATACATACATCTACATCCGAATCTACATCCATACATCCACATCCACATCTTCATTCACATTCACATCCATACATCCACATCTACATACATACATCCATTTTCACATCCTCATTCATACATCCACATCCACATACATACATATATCCGTATCTACATCCATATATCCACATACATACATACATTCATACTACACATTCATTCTACACATCTACATCCATACATCCATACTACACACCCATACTACACATCTACATCCATACATACATCCATACTACACATCTACATCCATACATCCATACTACATCCATTCTCACCCTAACACATCCCATATACATCTTATCCCATCAGATACACTCTCTACCTCGTCCCATACACATCTTAACACATCCTAACTCATCTTAACACATTCTATCACATCTCATACACATCTTTTCACATCTCATACACCTCTTATCACATCCTATCACTTCCCATACGCATCTTATCACATCTTATCACATCTCATACACCTCTTCTCACATCCTATCACTTCCCATACGCATCTTATCACATCTTAACTCATCTTATCACATCATAACTCTTCTCATATACGTCTTATCACATCTCATACATCTCTTATCGCATCCTATCCCTTCCCATATCTATTTATAGAATATAAAGGAATTCTTATATTTGATATAAAATTTCTTTACGCATCTAATTATGCATAAATTCCATTTAAGGATACTAACACTTTCGAAATAAAAGTCAATATTTTATGCATCTTCCTATGCATAAATTCATTTTAAATGAGAATGACACTTTGAATTAAAATTCAATCGAGGACTTCCTAACATATTCTAGGATTAATCATCCTAGGTTAATTAAATAATTCTCATCATAACCATGGAAAAATTGATTTTTATGTTTATACATAGATAGTTAATTAGAAAAAAGAGAAAATTCTAGTAATTCATTTTTATGATAAAAGAGAAATTCCCATAACAATAGAAATCCATGTATTCCAATGAGTAAAGAGAAAAATTTGGAATACCAAATAATGGATATTTTATTTAAAAATTAAAGAAGAAATTTAGTTAAATTTATCTTTTTGCATAGATAAATTTAAATGATGAAAGAGAAATTTTAACCATAATTGAAATTCAACCATTTAAATGAGAAAAATGTAATTTCTAGTGTAAAGGAATTAATGGAGATTTTTATTTACTTTTTAAGAGAAAGTTTAGGTAAATTCATCTTTTTGCATAGATAAATTTAAATGATGAAAGAGGAATTCCCACCATAATTGGAATTCAATCATTTAAATGAGAAAAGTGGAATTTCTAGTGCAAAGGAATTAATGGAGAATTTTATTTAATTTTTAAGAGAAAATTTAGTTAAATTTATCTTTTTGCATAGATAAATTTAAATGATGAAAGGGGAATTTCCACCATATTGGAATTCAATCATTTGAATGAGAAAAGTGAAATTTCTAGTTTAACGGAATTAGTGGATATTTTATGTAATTTTTAAGAGAATTTTAGACAGATTTAATTTATGGTAAAAGAGGAGTTCCCATGATAATTGGATTGCACTCATTAAATGAGAAAAAGAGGGATTTTAAGTTTATTCAAAAACATTAGGTATTGATATTTAGTAAAAAGAATAATTTTTATGATATTTAAGAAAAGATGGATTTGAATTAATTTTAAGGGTCAAAAGATGAATTTCCACCATAATTCTACCTAATGAATTAAGGTCGAGAAATTATGTGGCAGAAAGAATATCTTGGATATTTTAATTGGTAAAATCACTAAATTGATATTTACCCAAAACTAGATGTTTATCTGAAGGGAATTCTTATTAGAACTAACCCGAATGAATTTGGTTAGACTACGAGAGGGACGGATAGCAAACCTACTTGTCCATCTCTCAATCTAAATCAAGCAAAAACTTCATGACCAATTCCAGTCTCTAAACACAAAGTTTAGACTACCGGAACTAAAGTAGTTTTTTCTTTGACCGCACGCACCAATAATCTAGTTGGACAAACAAACAAAATGATGGGTAGATTACCCTCATAAGAGATCAAGGATCCTCATTATTAAACCGGGAACTATGGAGAAAAGGGTTTTGTGGAACCAATCTCAAACTGGGAATTTTACTTGCATTGGAATCTCTGTTTTTCATTCAAATGACTATTTTATGCCAGAATGCTAGAGGAAGCATTTGGCATATGTTTTACTAAGAGGAGGTTCGTTGGAACAGCTGGCGGGGGAGTCGTCAAGGGACATCGCTTGCGGCAAAGCCTACCGAGGTCTTGACCAGCCTCGGTACGGTTAAAATGGTGCACTTCCGGTATGATGGGCGAGGACCGACGAAGCGGTCCCTGAGTGAAGTGCTAGGACACCTAAGGAGGATCCTAGAGAGTTTCAACCAGGCGATGCATGGGCTCGCAGTTGCTAGGACACCCATGCGTACGTCAAGAAAGATTTCGGATGGACTAAAAGGAAAGATTTTTGGGAACCAAATTTTGATACTGGATCTCGCTGGTTGGTCAACTGGTCTTCAACGGAGAGTCCAGAGGACACATTTTGTAATACAATGGCCCAAAATTTTAGAAAATGATGATCAGAAATATTATAATTTCTATTGAAGGATTGTTTTAAAGCCAATCGAATCTGTTATAAATGGCAATTTCATATTGGGTGTGTACGTGGTATGCGTACCTTAATTTTTGCATGAATCACTCGCTAGGGGGCATGGGAACTCTTTTCCTCGATACCCGGGCAAAAACACAATCAAATCTTTATAAAGAAATCCCACCAATACAGTGGTCGGGTGGTTGGCTAACCTATGGGCCTAGGCTGGATTGGAGGATTCCTGTGAAACAACTAGATACGATTAGTTACGTTAACTAAATTAAATACTGAGAAGACCTTGTTCTGTGGGAGGGGATTAGTGGTGGCTGTGCCTCGTAAATGAGAAAAAAAGTAGTGATTCCATGGACCAAGTGCAAGTCTCTTCTTGATCTAACCATGTGACTTCAAGTTTGGTCAGATCAATTTAACTAGTTAAGACTTTGACTCGTTAGAATAATTTCCCGTTAGAAGATTTTCCCATGCTGGAATTGCCCGTGCCTTCCGAGCGAGGGGAGTTTTTTCGGGCTAGCCTCTCGTTTCAGACATCCGCGGGCGAGGCCCGGAGTGTGGATCCCTGCCCGCGCGGGAGGCCGACGCCGCTTCCGCCCCACCGCCGGCAGGGTACCACGGAGGGGGCAGTGGGATCTCATAATATTAGAGGATGTGAATGGATGAATGTAAAAGGTAGTCAATGGTCAAAACATACGCACATGGAAAGTGCAAGGGTGCACAAGGCATGCAGGCATTTATGAACACATGGACGGCACAATGGTGCATGGACCATCTGAATGAGAGTTATAATAAATGGATGTAACAAAATAATTCTCTTAATGCAAAAACATGAGTATGTGATTGTCCCTAATTCATATCTTCATTATTGTCAACAGTATGCAAGTATGTCTTCTTCCATCTTTCATCCACCATAGCTCTTACCTTTTTTGGTTATGCACTCATACACTCTTCAAATCCACTTCTATTAACATGGAATCAGAGCCTAGGCACCTCATTTTCACTCCTAACACTAAGCATTAGCAAGTATAAACACTACCATTAGTGCTAATAATCATAATTATTAGCAACCTTATCCTCTTTCTTCACTGAAAACAAATAGTCAATTGAAAGCTTGGCATTGCCAAACCATCACACCATTTCTCATGATCTCCTACAAGGACCTTCAACACTCTAGGGTGCAAGCATGACTCGAAGGAATTGAAGAAAATCATCTGCACCAGCTGCGCGAAATTGCCGATTAAAGGCAAACCTTCAAATTTGGGGGAAAAATGAAATTACTCCTCTCCGCGAGACAAATCAACTCAAAAGCAGCCATACGTAGGGGTTTTTGGATGTTGTAAATCCATTGGAAGTGTCAGAAATGTCAATAAAGCACCGTATGAGGAGATCTAGGCCTATATCTTCCATTTAATTAAGGTTTTGTTATGATCACTAATCCTTGATTAAAGTTTATTAATCCCAAGTTCATTAGCTTAACATAATCTTCATTCATTGCCATTTCACTCTCTCAAGTTATTTGGCTTAAATGGGAGTACAACTACCTCAATTGATCACTTAAGTTACGTATATTTTTTCCTTGAGATTAGTGAGTGATTAGTGATCTCAATCTTGTTTAGAACCCAAATTTGAGTTAAAAGGACTAGACACTGATGAGATACAGTTAAAATCTCAATAAGACCTTCCTCATTGAACCATGGCCACTTAAACCTTAGTGGATAAATTCAGTGTGGTGAAGGATTTCATACATGGCAAAGGTCATGTATCTACTCATGCAAAAGGAGCTTTGGGGGATAGTAAATGGAGATGAGCTTGAGGAAGGGAGTGATGATGAAGTCAAAGCATGGATAAAAAAGGATAGAAAAGCCATGGCCATCATTGGATTAAGTCTTGGGGATAATATTATTCACCACATCAACAAAGAGCATGCCAAAGAAGCTTGGGATGAGCTAGAGAAGGTATTTGGAGCTAGGGTATAAAATTCAAAAATAAATCTAAAAATATAGTTCTATGGGCTTGATATGGAGTTCAAAGACTCATTTGTGGAGGATTTAGGTAAGATGAAGTGCATTATGATGCAACTTGCAAGTATCAAGGCACCCGAATGAGAAAGATGCAATTACGGTCTTAATCAAGAGAGCATGCCTCAAGAGTTTTCTTCAATGGTACTAATCTTCCGAATCTTACTCTTGAAAGTATTGAATCCTCTTTGTTTGAAGAATCTAATAAACTAAAAGGTACACAACAAAGCTTAACAAACAACAGGGAGACTACATTCTTTAACAAATCCAATATCAAATGTAACCATTGTGGAAGAATGGGACATGTAATGGCCCAATGTCATCATCAAAACAAGCCCAAACTTTTATGTGATGCATGTGGCAAGGTAGGCCAGCTTGAGAAGAATTGCTGGTCAAAGGAGAAGCAATAAAGCAACTTGATGGTCAAACAAGAGTAGAACCCTCAATCCCTCAAGCCAAAGGAGAGCTTACAAGCTCCATGTAATCTAATTTTCTTACTTTGTTTACGAATTTTAATGAAAAATCTATGGTTTTCTTGATTTTTATGTTTTGAATTAAATTCAAATGCTATGCCTTTGATGAAAAGGCCACCCCCTTCTCTTCTTGACATTCCAACCTTTCTTAATCCTAGAAAGATTAACTAAGTGATTAATTAAACTCTTCTTATTGTTTACTCTCTTGAATTTAGAAAATTGTGTAGATTCGAGTTCTATAATTCTAAATTGGGCTAATTAAGTTAAGTGAAGAAAGATAAAAATGAGAAATGGTCAGCCCCATACAAAGGAGGTTATGGCAAAATTTTTCAGAATTTTGTGAAAAAGAAAGAATGTTTTTATGTTATTCCAAAGAGAGTAATTCCCACCATTTTTGCATAAGAAATATTCTAATTACTCCATGTACATATTCACCTATGAATATGCATGGATATTAAATTTGATTTCTATGCATAGAAAGATGCATAAAGAAAATTTTTTTATTATAAAAGTGTTATTCCTATTAAAATTGATTTCTATAAATAGAAAGATGCATAAAGGAAATTTTTTTATTATAAAAGTGTTATTCTTATTAAAATTAATTTCTATGCATAGAAAGATGCATAAAGTTTTTTTTAATAAAAGCGTTATTCCATTTAAAGTTGATTTTTATGCATAAATAGATGCATAAAGAATTTTTATATCAAAATTAGAATTCTCTTAAATTCTATGTTTAAATTATATGAGTATTTGATAAATGAATATTTAAATACTCTAAGAGAGAAATTTCTATCGTTTTATATTCACATGGATTGTAAAAAGAAAATTCAAGAAATCTATCGAGATCAAAATATTCAGATAAATGATTAATTTATTCCTCATCGAAATTCGTAATTAATTTAGAAATCAGTTAAGTGAATATTCAAAGAAAGAAATTCAGTAAAATAGTAACTGAATTATCAAACCTTTTCGAGAAAGATAGTTCAGGAAAAATCTTATCTGACTCGAACCTTAAATCAGACTATGACCAAGACCAAACTCTTTCGTCAGTTTCGAGGAAAGAAGGTGTGATTAGTTTAGAAAAATATACTCAAAACTCTCGCCAAATCTGAAACTAAGTTTGAGACCCTTCGAATTGATATGTGGATCAAGGTTATAGAATTCGAGGAATTCTGGTATGAAATTCAAAATTCCGATCAAGAAGTTTTGGGGATACTGATTCAAGAAATACTTGTATTCAAAAGAAAATCAAACTGAAAACTTGCATAGAAACCCTATTTTCTTAAAGAACTGTCTTATGCTAGAATACTAGAGGGAGCATTTGGTATATGTTTTTCTAAGGGAAGTTTGCTTGCAACAGCTAGCGGGGAGTGTTCAAAGGACGGCTGACACAACAAAGCCTGTCGAGGTCTTGACCAGCCTCGGTATGGTTGAAAAATGGTACACTTCTGGTACGATGGATGAGGGCTGACGAAGTGGTCCCTGAGTGAAGTGCCAAGACACCTAAGGAGGATCCTGGAGGGTTCTAACCAAGAGATGCACGGGCTCGCAGTGCCTATGACACCCATGCGTATGTCGTGGAAGATATGCATGATGGACGAAATGCTTATTGTAATCTGTTTACTGGATCTCGTTGTTGTTGCTGACCAGTTGGTATCAGCGGAGAGTCCAGAGTGATACTGTTTTTTGAGAAATAAGGGACTAGATGAAATTTTTAGTTATGACATCTGTAATTAATAACTGTTTGTCAATGGATTATTTTATATGTTAAAGTTTTAAAGAGGAGTGTGTGCGTATCTGTATTCGAAAGCAAAAGTTAAGAAAGGCATTAAATTATAGGTGGGTGAGTTATTGTCTGGTTCTACCGATTCCAGTGGTTGGGTGGTGGCTAACCCATGGGCCAGATGGGGTTTGGCTGGAATCAGTGGAGTTTTAATAATTAAATTGAAATAATAGGAATACGCTTAGATTCAAGTAGTTAAATAAAAACCTGAAGAATTTCTCGAATGAGTATATCAACAGCTGTGCCTGATTTTGGTTAGGAAAAAAGCATTGATTTCTTTAAATTAAGTCAGTGATAGTTTTTCTTCTATATTTAGTTCAATCAGGTGAAGGATAGTTTAGTCTCTTGACCCCATTAGAAAATTCGTTAAAAAAATCAAAAAGGTGGGATCGTCCCCGTTTTTCGAGCAAAGAAAATTTTCCCGGTTTCAGTTTCGGAATGAACACTAGATTAGTCTCGTGTCCGGACATTCGAGGGCGAGGCCCCAAGTGGGAAACCCTGCCCCGCGCAAGAGGAAGCTACTTTCGCTACTAGAAACGGGAAATTCGGTGTACGGAGGGGGCAGAGGGGTCTCACAACAACTGGTATCAGAGCGCTATTGTAAACTTACGAAACATCAGCAAAAATTGCCTAAAATTTTAAAGTAAATCTGGGAAATAATGTTTTCACTTGTTAAGATTATGTTTGAAATAAACTTCATAAATTGAAAACTCATAAATTGAACTAGATTTTTAGATGGATACCCCAAATCTATCTAGCATTCCTGGACTCTCCCAGAGTCAGGTATGATCGCCCTGTTGAAATATACAAGTGAATAGGGTGTGTGTGGGAACAAGCCCTTGGCAAGAGGCTGTAAAAGAGAATCTATAAATGTGAGAGAACATGTGAAAAGGTGAAAAGTATCTACTGGGAGAGAATAAAGGGTAGCACGAGGAGATTTAGGAGGTGTGGAGATATTCTGGGAAGAGGTGGAGAGAATCAAGCAAAAGAGGTGCAGTGAATCAGGGAGAAATCAGTGGGATTGGATGCTTGGATGCAAACTCTATAAATTGAGGCATTGGCCTAATGAGATTTTGCTGGTTTTTTATTATCCATGCCTACATTAAGCTATTAATTAATTGCTCACTAATCACATCTTAATTATCATCTAATCTCGTTTTTGATGATGTTGATTCTAGCATTTGATCCACCACAGCTCATCACATTGCTGCAAATTTAACATGGTATCAGAGTCTAGCCTAGAATCTATCAATTTATGAGCCCATTATCTTGCTAATCACCTAGATAATTAGGATTAATAGATAATTAAGTTTTTTCCTCTTTTTTCAATTAGCCTCTATACCCCCAGCTGGTGGAGGAGCTCTCTCTTCCTTCATACAAAAAATTAGCCCAAACCACTTTAGCCAAGCATAGCTATAACTTTGTGCTCCAGCCCATTTAAACAAAAGCTCAAACCGCCGACGCACGCAGCAGTTCTACGCGATTTTGCAGGCGCCTATTTTCTAAAGAAAAAATGAGATCTCTGCTGCTCCAGATGCAATGGGTCTAATTCCTCTTGGCCCTAGGGGTTTTCAAGGGTGCTCTACAAGCCAGTGAAGATGGTTTTTAATTTGATCAAGTCTACATTTTGATCCAAGCTCTTCATCAAATCTGCCAGGTGACTTTTATTGGAATTTATGGCCCCTCTACATGGCTTTAGTAGTGGACCTTAGTAGATTATTTCTCTGAGGTTTAGTAGCTTGGCTTTAGTAGTGGACCTTAGTAGGTTATTTCTCTAAGGTTTAGTAGCTTGGCTTTAGTAGTGGACCTTAGTAGATTATTTCTCTAAGGGTTACTAGCTCCTTTTTTGGATGGTCCTATTTTCAGCTTTTTTATATGCCTTAGTGGAGAATCTCTACTTCTTGCACTCTACTCTAGGCTTTGGGTGCTCACTTCTAGGCAAGTGATAAGCATCTTGATTAGGATTAGATCCTAATCTCCTCCTTAATCCTTTTGTACTTCAGCCTATTCAAAGACTCCTCATCTAATGAAGAAAATACTTAGCTTTTGCCTTATTCACATTGTCATTATGCTCATATGATTTGTCTTTAGCTAATCTAGCTATGCTTAAGCATAGTCTTGCTTCCTAGTTCTTAATAGTTAAAAAAGAGAGATATTTAGAAGAAATGATGCATTTTTGACATCTCAGTATGGGGGAATTTCCCTCATGAAGGAGGTGCCTATTTCACATGTGTGGGAGAGTTTTAAACTCCCAAATAATGAGATATTTTTATCTCTCCTCTCTCCCGTTTCAACTAGATCCAAAAAAGTGGACTAAACTGACCCAAAAATGGTCAAAAATTGACCAAACTGATATGGAAAATTCTAGAACCAGTGGGCTTGGTTAGAAGCTCACTTTTTCCCATAAATAGAAGCCTTCCCCTTTGTTGAAGCTCAATAGTGTTTTGCACTGTTACCCTACTTCTCCCAAGAGCCAAAAACCGTGAATTTACTCATAATTCATTAGTTTTTTACCTTCCCTCTTCTAAAGATTGGTGGCCACTCTTGTTTCAAACAAGAGTAGATCCCTCAAACCATCAAGCCAAAGGAAAGCTCTCAAATTCTCCTTGTAAGTTGGAGATTCTTCTCTTTTCTATTTCATTTTATGGTTTTTTATGATTTTTGTCTTCTCTAATATGAATATGATGTTATGCCTCATTGAAAAAAGGCATTCCCCTCTCTTCTTTAGTAAATCCAACCATTCTTTATCCTAGATGAATGATTAATGGATAAAATTAAGTTTTTCATAATGTTTCTCTTGATAAGTAGAAAATGTTTACACTAGAATGATTTAAATACTCTTGGTGGACTTCTGATTAATTTTAGAGAGTTAAAAATTGAAAAATGGTCAGCCATACAAAGGAGGTTATGGTGAAATTTTCTAAAATTGTAAAAAATAAGTTTTACTTTTTTTATTCAAAAAGAGTAATTCCCATCGTATATGTATTCTCAAAGTGTTATTTTTCATCCTAGGTATAGAAAAATGCTTACTAAAAATTAAAAAGAAAGTGTTACTTTCTTTAGAATTAAATTCTATGTATAGAAGGAAGCTTATTGAAATTTTATTTTGATCATAAAAGAATGATTTTCATCATAAATGATTTGTATGCATAAACATATGCATAAAAGATATTTTTTATTAAAAGTGTGATTTTTATCATAAATTATTTTTATGCATAAAAGATATTTTTTATATTAAAAGTGTGATTTTCATCATAAATAATTTTTATGCATAAATGGATGCATAAAAGAAATTCTTTTATATTAAAAGAGTGTTTTTTATCATGAATGATTTTTATGCATAAAAGATATTTTTTTATATTAAAAGTGTGATTTTCATCATAAATGATTTTTATGCATAAATGGATGCATAAAAGATATTTTCTTATATTAAAAGTGTGATTTTCATCATAAATGATTTTTATGCATAAATGGATGCATAAAAGATATTTTTTTATATTAAAAGTATGATTTTCATCATAAATGATTTTTATGCATAAATGGATGCATAAAAGAAATTCTTTAAAAGAGTAATTTTCATCATAAATGATTTGTATGCATAAACATATGCATAAAAGATATTTTCTTATTAAAAGTGTGATTTTCATCATAAATGATTTTTATGCATAAAAGATATTTTAATATTAAAAGTGTGATTTTCATCATAAATGATTTTTATGCATAAATGGATGCATAAAAGAAATTCTTTTATATTAAAAGAGTGATTTTCATCATAAATGATTTTTATGCATAAACATATGCATAAAAGATATTTTTTTTATATTAAAAGTGTGATTTTCATCCCAAATGATTTTTAATGCATAAATGGATGCATAAAAGATATTTTTTTATATTAAAAGTGAAATTTTCATCATAAATGGATGCATAAAAGATATTTTTTTATATTAAAAGTGTGATTTTCATCATAAATGATTTTTATGCATAAATGGATGCATAAAAGAAATTCTTTTATATTAAAAGAGTGATTTTCATCATAAATGATTTGTATGCATAAAAGATATTTTTTTATATTAAAAGTGTGATTTTCATCATAAATGATTTTTATGCATAAATGGATGCATAAAAGATATTTTTTTAATTAAAAGTGTGATTTTCATCATAAATGATTTTTATGCATAAAAGATATTTTTTTATATTAAAAGTGTGATTTTCATCATAAATGATTTTTATGCATAAAAGATATTTTTTATATTAAAAGTGTGATTTTCATCATAAATGATTTTTATGCATAAATGGATGCATAAAAGAAACTCTTTTATATTAAAAGAGTGATTTTCATCATAAATGATTTTTATGCATAAATGGATGCATAAAAGATATGTTTTTATATTAAAAGTGTGATTTTTATCATAAATGATTTTTATGCATAAATGATTTTTATGCATAAATGGATGCATAAAAGAAATTCTTTTATATTAAAAGAAATTTTCATCATAAATAATTTTTATGTTGCCATATATATAGGCAGTGATGTGTGTGAACACACTTAGGACCGCCGAGGCACTTTTTCCCTCTTTAGGAGGTTTTTTCCCCCGGCTTGTATATACGCCCATCATTCTAGGGCTAACTTATCTTTTGTACATTGACACAATCTAATACACTTTGTGTTGTGTGCATTCTTGCTTCTTCTTCTCCAAGCTTTGTGTGCTTTCCTGCAACCCTAATTCCAACAATTGGTATCAGAGCAGGCATCGGCTCCCAGGGCTACGCCGCCGGCACCCTCCGACTCACGTTCTCCGATTGAGGTGAGCATTCACGAGCGCTTGCTATACTCTGCAAATTGCATCTGAGGTCGTTTCAGGCTCCGTTTTTGCATTTCAAGTTCTGCACAGGTGTTTTCGTCATTTTCTGTAGAAATTTCGACAGTGCAGTTTTCTGCAAAATAGGCATATGTGTTCTATTGTGGACCGTGCTTCATAGCACGAGTTGTTTTCTGTTCAGTCTTTGCTTCATTACAGGTAGCTTTTGCATCAGTTTCAGTCACACTGGTCATGGCTGATAACAACAATGATGTATTTCACATGTTATTTGCTGATGACAAATTGGATGGAGACAGCAACTACCCACTTTGGGCATACATGATGCAGCATGTTTTGGTTGCACAAGGAGTGTGGAACATTGTGCAGGGTATGGATGTACGTCCAGGTTCTGTGGATGTAGGATCTGTTGAGGATGTTGCAGGTTCTAGCAGCTCTACTGTTGCTGCTGTTTTACCACTGCTGAACAAGCTCGTTGGGGATGCGCAGGCTCATGCCTTGATTGCACTTTCTGTCAAACGTAACATCACCCCACATATTCGTTCAGCTAAAACAGCAAAACAGGCTTGGGATATTCTAGTTGGTTTGTATGCAGGTCGTTATAACGAGGCAAAAATCTCTTACCTGCGTAAAGAGCTAGAATCGAAGATTATGTAGGAAGATGATGACATGAATGTTTTTCTTGCTGAGATTAAAGATCTCAAGGAACAGTTGATTTCTGCAGGTGAGATTATTCCTGATCATTCTCTTGTGCAAACTGTTCTTGATGCTTTACCTGAGTCATATCAGACTTTTGCTTCCACATGGAGACTTGTTACTGAGGACAGACCTGATGTTGTCAAGTATGATAATTTAGTCAATAAGCTCTTGCAAGAAGCGCAGTCCAGGCAAAGCAGGGCTAGGCAGCATGCAGTTGATCAGGCATTTATTGCTGCCCAGCAGAGAAGAAGTGGTAAGGCAGCCCCTTCCACTGTTTCTTCTCCTATTAATAGGTCTGCAACTTCTTCTCCTTCCACAGGTAGCAACAATAAGTCTGAGAAGGCTCTTGATAAAGGCAAGAAAAAGATCAGGTGCAACTATTGTAAGGCAAATGATCATGTCATTAAGAATTGCCCTAAGCTAAAGGCTAAAGAGGCAAAGAAGAAAGAGTCAAATGCAGCCACAATAGCGGATGCTTCTACAAATGCAGATTCTGCAAATGTTGTGCAAGATACAGAATGGGCGTTTAACGTGTATTGCCAGTATGACCCATATGTACATGATGCATGTTTGGCAGTTTCTGTTGACTCTCATGTATGGTATTTTGACAGTGGTGCTACAAAGCACATTACCTCGCATCGTGATATGTTCACTTGTCTTGAGGCTGTCCCTAATGGGAATACTGTCACATGTGCCAATAATGCTTCTTACCCAATGAAGGGCATTGGTAAAATTATGCTTACTACTACAAATGGCAGCGCTTTCACACTTTCAGATGCTTTGTATGTGCCAGGGATAAAGAAGAATCTATTGTCTGTCTCTGCGCTTGCTAGACTTGGACTTGTAGTCAAATTTATGGATGACAGATGTACTGTTCATGATTTGACTTCTGGTGATACGATTATTATATCTGGCACCTTGTTTCGTGGGCTGTATAGGCTCAATTCTTATGACAAGTGTGTGGAAGATTCAGCAAATGCAGTTTCTGATGAAAAGGCAGTTTCAGATGCTAAACTATGGCATGCTCATTTTGGTCATCTAAACTTTGCTAGTTTGCTGCGTTTGCAGAAATTTGATATGGTTGCTTCCTTGCCCCCTCTTGAGGCACCATTGAAACATGTTTGTGAAGGCTGTATTTTGGGCAAAATGCAGCATTCTGCGTTTCCAAAGGATGGTTCTGTGCGGGCCACTCGCAAATTACAACTTGTACATAGTGATGTACGTGGGCCTATGCAAACTCCATCATTTGGTAAACACTTGTACTTCGTGACTTTCATTGATGATTACTCAAGGCATGCATGGGTATATCCACTGAAGGCAAAGTCCGAAGTATTTTTGTGCTTCAAACAGTTTTTGCTTATGGTTGAAAATGTATCCAACAGTGTAATGTGGGCACCCTCCGTTCTGATCGAGGGGGGGAGTACATGTCTAAAGAGTTTGATGCATTTCTGGCTAGTCGTGGGATAAAACACCAATGTACAGTGCCATATACCCCTCAGCAAAATGGTGTTGCTGAGAGAAAAAACAGGTCACTTATGGAGATGGCACGATGCATGGTCAAGAGCCAAGCTTTGCCACATGCGTTTTGGCTTGAGGTTGTCATGTGTGCTGCATATGTACTCAACAGGTGTCCCACTAAGGCCTTGCAGTCTATTACTCCATATGAAGCTTGGCATGGCAAGAAGCCTTCTATTGGTCACTTGCGTGTCTTTGGTTGCTTGGCCTATACTTTAGTGCCTATGCAACAACGCAGAAAATTGGATGATAAGGCTGTCAAATGCATTTTTGTTGGTTACAGTGCTGAGAGCAAGGGTTACAGATTGTATCATCCGCAGTCAAAGCGTATCTTGATTAGTCGAGATGTTGTTTTTGTGGAAGATGCTGTACAGCCTTTGTTATCATGTACCAAAGAGACAAGTGTGAGCTCATGTATTTGATACGCTGTTGCCTGCACCTATGTCTAGTCGTACTCGTTCAGGTTTTCAGCATGCCTCTTATGCATCAGATTGTTATGCTTTGGCTGTGTCTAGTATGTGTGAAGAGGAAGAACCTCTTTCATTTGATGAGGCACAAAAATCAGAAAATTGGTTGGCTGCAATGCAAAGTGAATATGATGCTATAATGAAGAATGGTACATGGTCTTTGTGTGATTTGCCTATTGGTAAAAAGGCCATTGGATGTAAGTGGGTTTTTAAGTTGAAACGAAAGCCAGATGGTAGTGTTGATCGCTATAAGGCTAGACTTGTTGCAAAGGGTTATGCTCAAGAAAAGGGCATTGATTTTGATGAGACCTTTGCTCCCACTTGTCGTATGACTACCATTCGTAGCATTTGTGCATTGGCAGCTTATAGTGGTTGGAATGTACATCAGTTGGACATAAAGACTGCGTTCTTGAATGGAGATTTGCATGAGGAGGTGTATGTATCGCAGCCTCGTGGTTTTGTTCAAAGAGGGCAGGAAAACAAAGTGTGCAGGTTGAAAAAGGCTTTATATGGTTTAAAGCAAGCTCCACGAGCTTGGTATGAAAAGATACATGCATATTTGACTGCACAAGGTTTTCAGAATAGTCCAACAAAAAGCACTTTGTATGCTAAACATGTGGATGATGTACATCTAATCATTGCTCTCTATGTCGATGACATGCTGCTCACACGACCAAATGAAAGTCATATTGCTGATTTTAAGGCTGATTTGAATGCCTCTTTTGAGATGTCAGATTTGGGGCATTTGCATCATTATTTGGGGATACAATTTAAGCAGTATGATGGAGGTATTGCTTTGTGTCAAACAAAGTATATTGAGACATTGTTGCAGAGATTTGGCCTTGAAGATTGCAAGCCTATTGCTACTCCAATGGAGACAGGTTTGAAGTTGAGTCTTCATGATGCTGGAGATCACTTTGATGTCACACTCTATCAGACAGCTGTTGGTTGCCTCATTTATGTATGCATTACGAGGCCGGACATTCAGTTTGCAGCCTCACAGGTAAGCAGGTTTATGCATAGCCCAGGGTCTCAGCATTGGAAGGCAGTTAAATGCATCTTTCGCTACTTGAGTGGCACCATACATCTTGGGTTGTTTTATCCCAAGGGGGGATCGTTGCCGCCAGATTTGCATGCTTTTTCGGACTCAGATTGGGCTGGTTGCTATGACACAAGAGTGTCCACAAGTGGTTTTTGTTTCATGCTCGGTAGATCATGCATATCTTGGTTGAGCAAGAAGCAACCTACTGTGGCCACTTCTAGTTGTGAAGTTGAGTACAGGGCAGCTTTCACAGCTACGGTTGAGTGTGTGTGTGGCTCAGACGGCTTATGTGGCTGACTTGCGTGTTGGACAGGAGTCTGCCACCTCTATCTTCACTGACAGTCAGAGCACATTGGCAGTTGCGAGAAACCTAGTTTTCCATGCTCGCACAAAGCACATTGAGGTGCATTATCACTATGTCAGGGAGAGACGCTCAGCAGGAGAGATCAGCTTGGCCTATGTGCCAACACAGGACAACCTCGCCGATCTTTTCACAAAGGCGCTTCCTCGTGAGAAGTTTGAAGCTTTTCGCAAAGCTTTGGGCTTGCTCCCCTTTGTGGATTGATCTACTTCGGGCATGGCACTCCCCTATACATGAGTGCCAGCTCTCGGTCACACCATCACTCCCAGGGGGGATTTGTTGCCATATATATAGGCAGTGATGTGTGTGAACACACTTAGGACCGCCGGGGCACTTTTTCCCTCTTTAGGAGGTTTTTTCCCCCGGTTTGTATATATGCCCATCATTCTAGGGCTAACTTATCTTTTGTACATTGACACAATCTAATACACTTTGTGTTGTGTGCATTCTTGCTTCTTTTTCTCCAAGCTTTGTGTGCTTTCCTGCAACCCTAATTCCAACATTTTATGCATAAATGGATGCATAAAAGAAATTCTTTTATATTAAAAGAGTGATTTTCATCATAAATAATTTGTATGCATAAACATATGCATAAAAGAAATTCTTTCATGTTAAAAGAGTGATTTTCATCATAAATGATTTTTATGATGATAAAAGTGTGACTTTCATCAGAATTGGATTTTATGAATAATTAAATGCATATAAAATTTTTAAAATTAAATAAGGGTTCTCTTTAATCCTCTGTTAATTTTCACAAAAATTGGAAAAATGAATAAGTAGATAATATTTTAGAGGAAATTCTACCGTTTTATATTCACTAAGATGGGAATGAGAAAATTTCAAATAAACTATTGAAGTCGGAGATCGAGATAAATGATTATTTTATTCCTCCTAGGAATTCATGTTTAGTTTAGAAATCTATAAGCAAATATTCAATGAACGAAATTTAGAAAAAGAGAAATTGAAATATAACCTTTCAAGAAGGATAGTTTAGGAAGAACCTTTCCAAACCCAAACTCTGATTCAGACGATTGACCAAGACCTAATTCCTTCGTCAGTTTCGACCAATGACGATGTGCCCAGTTCAGGAAAAATGCACTCAAATCACCCACTGAATCTGAAACTAAGATGAGACCTTTGAGTTTGATCTGAGGATCAAGATTACAAAATTCAAGGAATTGTGCTTGGGAATCCAGACCTGTGATCTAGAAGTATTGGGATACGAAATTAAGATATAACCCTTGTATTCAAAAACAAAATCAAAACTGAAAACTTGTATAGAAATCCTGTTTTCTTAAAGGACTGTCTTACGCCAGAATGCTGGGTGAAGGGAGCATTTGGCATATGTGTTTATCTAAGGGAAGTTCGGTTGCAACAGCTCGCGGGGAGTGTTCAAGGGACAGCTCACACGGCAAAAACCTGCCCAGGTCTTGACCAGCCTTGGTATGGTGAAAAATGGTGCTTCTGGGTACGATGGGCGAGGGCCAACAAAGTGGTCCCTGACTGAAGTACCAAGACACCTAAGGAGGATCCTAGAGGGTTCTGACCAGGCGATGCACGCTCTCGCGGTGCTTAGGACACCCATGCGTATGTCGTGGGAGATATATATATAAATGTTGATGAAATGATTATTGTAATCTGTTACCGGATCTCGTTGCTGACTAGCTGGTCCCAACGGAGAGTCCAGAGTGGTACACTTTTTGTGAAACAAGGGATTGAATGGAAATTTTGAGTTATGAAATCTGTGACCATATTTGTTTTGTCAATGGATTATTTTTATATTAAAGTTTTAAAGAGGAGTGTGTGCGTACCTATTTTCTAAAGCTAAAAGTTAAGAAAGGCATTCAATTATGGGTGGGTGAGTACTTGTTTGGTTCTACCGATTCCAGTGGTATGGTGGTGGCTAACCCATGGGCCGGATGGGGTTAGGCCAGAATCAGTGGAGTTTTAATAATCAACCTAAAAAATCTTAGAATTACGCTAGGATTCGAGTAGTTAGCTGATAAATTTTCTCAATTGAGTGGATCAACGGATGTGCCTGATTTTGATTAGGAAAAAAGCATTGAAATTGCTCAGATGATCAAATTATTCAGTGATAGTTCCTTCTATCTTGTTTATTCAGGTGAAGGATAGTTTAGATTGATCTCGTCAGAAAAATTCTTTAAGAAAATTCAAATAGGTGGAATCGTCCTTGCTTTTCGGGCATGGGAAATTTCCCCAGTTTCGGTTTTCAGAGTGACCACCAGCCTAGGCTCGTGCCCGGACATTCATGGGCGAGGCCCCTAGTGAGAAACCTTGCCCCGCGCATGAGGGGGCTGCTTCCACTCTGTCAGCTACCGAGAGTCCGGTGCGCGGAGGGGGCAGATGGATCTCTTAGTTGGTATTAGAGCGCTGTTGTAAATTTAAGTAACATCAGCAGAAATTGCCTAAATTTTTAATAGAAATCTGGGAAAGAAATGTTTTTCACTTGTTAATAATATGTGAATGAACTTCAAAAATTGAAAACTTATAAATTGAATTGGAAATTTATAGATGGACACCCCGAACCTATCTGGAATTCCGGGACTCTCTCAGAGTCAGGATATGATAGCTTTTGCATTTGATCACCTCATCAACTCTGCTATGACCCGAATGAGCAGAGTGAGACTCGCTCGCCATTTTGAGAGTCTTTACTTTCCTGATCCTCTTGAGCGACGTCGGTATATGTGGTTCTGTGGAGGACGGTGTATTAACATCAGTACCAGTCAGCGTCAGAGGCTCAGGCAAAATATTTCCTTGGCCATGATTCTGATAAGACTAGGGCTTGTTCAGCATGTTCAACTCTGTGATCATTCACCCAGGAACTTCAGAACTTCATGCCGATTTTTTAGACTTCTTAGCCGCTTTATCCCGGGAAATAGAATTACAGCATCGAATGTCTTCTTCACAGTTTCGCTTCTTTATACGATTACGACTGAGGCACTGATTCTGGAGCCAAGTTGCTCTATGTACATATTGCAACTTTTATATAAATATAGAAATGTTTTCTGGAGAAAAATTCCATGTTGTATAAGTGATTGTTTACAGACGATCTGATAAAGAAAAATCTGTTATCGGACATATGTCATAGATCTCTAATAAGATCATTGTCTTGTTTAAGAAATTGTTTTCTGAACCTCATAAGTCTTAGGATCTCGTGGATGATATCAAAATAAAAATTCAATAATATATAAATTTTTGGAAGGATCATGAGACGAGGAAACCGTGGCCATCAGCCAGACCCTCTCTCTGAAGATGACGAGCTTGACCCTGATGTTCACAAGGCTCTTCACATAGGACTCAGCCAGGACCCTTCAAAGGAGAAGGGGAGAACTTGGGCGAGGCTGTGGAGAAATGGGTGGAAGCCATGGAAGAATATTTTGACGTCACAGGCTACAATGAGCAGAGCAAAATGGCTCTTGCCCAGTGGAAATAGCCAGGGTAGCATGGAGGAACCACTGTGACACCAACCGTCTGGATAGAAATACTCAGTCTTGGAACGACCTAAAAACCTATTTGAGAAAGAGATTTTGTCCCCCTGGATTTTTGGAAATCAAAATGAACGAATTCTTAGAGCTAAAGTAGGAGAGCAAAACCATCGAGGAATATCACCAGGCCTTTGCTCTTCTACTCAAATATTCACCACCTCTAGATGAAGAAAAACTCATGGCCAGGTTCATTCGGGGAATGAACGAACCCTTGGACACACTGGTCAAAAATGCCAAGCGAGTGTCCATGGCTGAAGCCGTAAGAATGGCAAAGGATTTTGCCAAAGCCTTTGTAGTAAAGGTCCCGCGAAGCCTCCACCCTCTAACTTTAAAAGATTCCAAGCCCAGGGAAGTAATTCAAACTTTCCACCCCCGAAGAGGCAGCCAGGCTTGAATCAGAATCAGGATGCAGGAAGATTCTGAAATGAAGGAAGACCCTTCCCCCAGAATACTTTCTCAGGAGCCCCACCTCTTTCAAGAAATCAGAGGGATGAGCTCAAAAGTGAAAATCGATGTTTTGGATGCCAAGGTTTTGGTCACCAGTTGAAAGACTACCCGACTCCTGCCATGTCAAGGGGACAGGGAAGTCAAGGACCCCGAGTTCAGAGACCAACTCCTTCATACCAATCTAATCAGGGTCCGTCTTGCCCAAGCCAAGGAAACCCTAGAAGAACTCCAACTCAGCCATATGCCTCTATTGTCCAGAGTAACCTTAGAACTCCTTCCCAGAACTGGGGAAACCAAAGAGAAAGAATTCCGCCTCAGACTGCAGCAGCCAGAGCAGTCACACTTTCAGATGTAGTAGAAGAGGAAAGAGGGCAGATCTATGTTGCAATTGAAAACCAAGGGCCTAACCGTCAGTTCGTCATCCATACTTCGGCAGAGTATCAAGGTAAACCTTTTAAGCTTTTGATTGATTCAGGCAGTTCTTATTCATTCATTTCCCCTGGATGCTTGCGTAAGCTAGTCTTAGATCAGAAATCAGGGAAACCTATGCAAGTTGAATTGGCAAGTGGGAAGATTCTTTTCACTCACCTTGAAATAGAACGTATTCAGTTCAACCTAGATGGGAGTTTAACTGACTGTCAATTCAGAGTTATACCTTTGGGAGTTTTCGACGAGATCCTTGGAATGGATTGGCTCCACAAAAATCAAGCTGACATTCACTGTCATCGTAATGGAACCATTTCCTTCCGTGACCTTCACGGAAACAAGGTTCAAGGAACCGAAATTTCAAGATCCCCAAATCTGCAGCAGCAGTTAGTAAAGGCTTCTAAGTTACTAAAAGGACTTAGAAAGAAGCAGCGCATTTATCTTGTCAAAATGAATCCGGTAGACTCAAAGTTAAAAACTAAAGAATCTGAATGGTTAAGTGATTATGATGATTTATTCCCAGCAGAATTAACAAAGATGCCTCCAATTCGAGAAGTAGATCATGTGATAGAATTGACCCCAGGAGCTAGTAGCCCTGCACACGTACAAAATGCGAGTTCCTGAAGCCATAGAACTCAAGGAACAGCTTAGATAGCTGTTAGAACAAGGGTTTGTAAGACCCAGTGTTTCACCTTGGGGTGCGCCAGTTCTCTTTCAGAAAAAGAAAGATGGAACGCTTAGACTCTGTGTGGACTATAGAGGTCTAAATCAGCTGACAATTAAGAATAAGTATCCTATTCCCAGAATTGATAAGCTTTTGGTGGACAGGCTAAGTGGAGCCCAGATCTTCACTAAGATAGATCTCAAATCAGGGTATTACTACCAGATCAGGATTAATGAGCAAGATATCCCAAAGATAGCCCATCAATACTCGGTATGGGCATTATGAATTCATGGTCATGCCATTTGGATTGACAAATGTCCCAGCTACATTCAATCGCTTAATGCAAGACATTCTCAGAGAATACTTGGATGATTTTGTTCTTGTTTTCTTTGATGATATTCTGATTTACTCAAAGAATGCAGCTGACCATGAAGCTTATGTCAGAAAAGTTCTTGAGATTCTAAGGAAGCACCAACTTGCAAAAAAGAGCAAATGCACTTTCTTTGCCGACCATGTTGAATACTTGGGCTTTCTGGTATCCAAAGATGGAATTTCTCTAGATTCCACAAAAGTCCAAGTAGTCATAGATTGGCCTGAACCAAAGACAGTGAAAAAAGTCAGAGGATTCTTGGGATTGACTGGTTGGTATAGAATTTTTATACCAAAGTATGCTCTCATAGCTTCCCCCCTGACTAATCTTCTCAAGAAGAATATTCCGTTTCAATGGTCTGCCAGGTGCCAGAGTGCTTTTGATAAGCTGAAGACCGCCTTGGTAACCAATCCCGTTCTGAAGCTACCAGATTTCTCTCTACCCTTTGAGGTAGTAAACTAATGCAAGTGGTTTTGCCCTAGGAGGTGCACTCATGCAGGAAGGTCATGTAGCGGCCTATGAATCCCGAAAACTCAGAACGCATGAGAGGAATTATGCTATCCATGACCTGGAACTACTTTCAGTAGTATATGCCCTAAAGTTGTGGAGACATTACCTAATGGGACAAAGATTCACTTTGATGAGACAGATCATCAGAGCTTAAAGTGGATCTTCACTCAGAAGTATCTCAACATGCGCCAAAGAAGGTGGATGCAGACCCTGCAAGAATTTGATTTTGAAATCAAGTACCACCCAGGCAAAGAAAATGTGGTAGCAGATGCCCTCAGCAGAAAAGCTTCCTTGCTTGCAATTACTATAGTATCAAATCCTTTGATTAGTGAAGCAAGAGAGAAGATCATGCAGGATAGATTCTTTGGCCCTATTGCTACCCTATTTATGCAGGAAAGCAAAACTCCACATGAGCTGAACAGAGTTCAAGGGTATAACCTGGATGATGGCATTATGTATTATAATCGCAGGCTATGCATTCCCAATGATGAGGGAACCAAGGGTCAAATTCTGAATAAAGCCCATGACAGCCTTATAGCAAGACATCCAGGTTTCATCAAAACCTACATGTCTGTAAAGAAAAGCTTCTTTTGGCCTGGTCTGAAAATGGATGTACTGAATCATGTACGTCAATGTCTGACATGCCAAAAAATCAAAGCTGAAAGAGTAAAAATGCTTGGGAAGTTACATCCATTGGACATTCCCCAAATGAAGTGGGAATGCATCAGTATGGATTTTATTACTGGATCACCTTCAGTGCAATTAGGTTACAACTCCATTTTCGTGGTAGTTGACAGACTAACCAAAGTTGCCCATCTGATTCCAGTAAAAGAAAACTACACTGCAGTGGATGTGGCGAGAGTGTTCCTCAAAGAAATCTTCAAATTACATGGCCTACCCAAGAGAATAGTAAGTGATCGAGATCCCAAGTTTACTTCAAGGTTCTAGACTGCATTTTTCGAAGCAGTGGGAACTTTCTTGGATCTTAGCACAGCTTATTACCCTGAGACCGATGGTCAAAGTGAAAGGGTAAACCAAGTAATTGAAGATATACTTCGGTCATGCTGTGTGTGGCAGGGAACCCAAGAAGTGGCTAAGCTATCTGCACCTAGTCGAGTTCGCCTACAATGCTTCTTATCACAGAAGTATTGGGATGAGCCCTTTTAAAGCTCTGTATGGACAAGATTGCTTAACTCCATTAACTTGGTCCGACCCATTGATTAGGGTCAAGATGTATAGACAGATGCTTGTTGATGACATGGAGCAACAGATGAGGTCAATTCATAAAGATATTAAAGCTGCCCAGGATCGACAGAAGCAGTATGCAAATAAGAAGAGGACAAACAAAAAGTTTGAAGAAGCAGATATGGTCTTCATTAGAGTACGGCCCAAAAGAAGTTCTCTATCTCTTGGGAAGCACAAGAAGTTATCCCCCAGATATTGTGGGCCATATCTAATTACAAAGAAAGTAGGTGACTTAGCTTATGAACTTCTTCTGCCTTCTCATCTCTCAAAGTTCATAATGTATTTCATGTAAGCCTTCTAAAGAAATATGTGCCAAGCCCAAATCATGTGCTTGATGATGAAATCCTAACCTCTTCAACCCAAGGGCAGATGGAACTCCAACCTGAAGAAATTCTTGATGTTCGAGAAAAGATTCTCAGGAACAAAATTCTCAGAGAATTATTGGTAAAATGGAAGTTCTATCCTTTTGAAGATGCCACCTGGGAGAATGAAGCCGATCTGTTGCAGGATTACCCCCAGTTTGCGAGATGAGAGCATCTCACATTTTTCAAGTGGGAGAGAATGTAAGATTCCTCCCCAGCCTCTCAAGATGTCCAACATCTTCCCCTGTAATCAAATCCCTCTTCAGAAATATAAAAGATCTTGTTTCTACCACTTTTGGCCTAGAAAGAGAAAATTTTCTAGAGAGTGGTAATTCAAATTTTAAATATTTTTAGATGGAAAAATATCTCTTCTTATTAAAATAAGTTCCCCCAAAACAGAAGTTCAAAAAGAATTAGAAATCAAGTATAATCTGTTCAAGAGGCCTTATCTTAGGGGTCAAGATTTTTTTAAAATTCTAAATTAAGGTTCCTATGGACCAATAAGATTCATCCAAATGTAGGGAGGAGATAAATGGAAGAATAAAAGGAAAATCCTCCAAAAATGAGACTCACATAAGATGAAGAGTTGACTAAGGACAAGGTTAACAGTTAAAAAAGAGAGATATTTAGAAGAAATGATGCATTTTTGACACCTCAGTATGGGGGAATTCCCCTCATGAAGGAGGTCCCTATTTCACATGTGTGGGAGAGTTTTAAACTTCCAAATAATGAGATATTTTTATCTCTCCTCTCTCCTGTTTCAACTAGATCCAAAAAGTGGACTAAACTTATCCAAAAATGGTCAAAAACTGACCAAACTGATCTGGAAAACTCTAGAACCAGTTAGCTTGGTTGGAAGCTCACTTTTTCCTATAAATAGAAGCCTTCCCCTTTGTTGAAGCTCAATAGTGTTTTTGCACTATTACCCTACTTCTCCCAAGGGCCAAAAACTGTGAATTTACTCATAATTCATTAGTTTTTGACCTTCCCTCTTCTAAAGATTGGTGGCCACTCTTGTTTCAAACAAGAGTAGATCCCTCAAACCATCAAGCCAAAGAAAAGCTCTCAAATTCTCCTTGTAAGTTGGAGATTCTTCTCTTTTCTATTTCATTTTATGGTTTTTTATGATTTTTATCTTCTCTAATATGAATATGATGTTATGCCTCATTGAAAAAACGCATTCCCCTCTCTTCTTTAGTAAATCCAGCCATTCTTTATCCTAGATGAATGATTAATGGATAAAATCAAGTTTTTCATAATGTTTCTCTTTGATAAGTAGAAAATGTTTACATTAGAATGATTTAAATACTCTTGGTGATTAATTTTAGAGAGTTAAAATTTGAAAAATGGTCAGCCATACAAAGGAGGTTATGGTGGTGAAATTTTCTAAAATTGTGAAAAATAAGTTTTACTTTTTTTTATTCAAAAAGAGTAATTTCCATCGTATATGTATTCTTAAAGTGTTATTTTTTATCCTAGGTATAGAAAAATGCTTACTAAAAATATTTTATAAAAAGAAAATGTTACTTTCTTTAGATTTAAATTCTATGTATAGAAGGAAGCTTATTGAAATTTTATTTTGATCATAAAAGAATAATTTTCATCATAAATGATTTGTATGCATAAACATATGCATAAAAGATATTTTTTTATTAAAAGTGTGATTTTCATCATAAATGATTTTTATGCATAAAAGATATTTTTTTACATTAAAAGTGTGATTTTTATCATAAATGATTTTTATGCATAAATGGATGCATAAAAGAAATTCTTTTATATTAAAAGAGTGATTTTCATCATAAATGATTTTTATGCATAAACATATGCATAAAAGATATTTTTTTATATTTAAAGTGTGATTTTTATCATAAATGATTTTTATGCATAAATGGATGCATAAAAGATATTTTTTTATATTAAATGTGTAATTTTCATCATAAATGATTTTTATGCATAAATGGATGCATAAAAGATAGTTTTTTATATTAAAAGTGTGGATTTCATCATAAATGATTTTTATGCATAAATGGATGCATAAAAATGATTCTTAAATGATTTTTATGCATAAATGGATGCATAAAAGAAATTCTTTTATATTAAAAGAGGGATTTTCATCATAAATGATTTGTATGCATAAAATATATTTTTTATTTAAAGTGTGATTTTCATCATAAATGATTTTTATGCATAAATAGATGCATAAAAGATATTTTTTTAATATTAAAAGTGTGATTTTCATCATAAATGATTTTTATGCATAAAAGATATTTTTTATATTAAAAGTGTGATTTTTATCATAAATGATTTTTATGCATAAATGGATGCATAAAAGATATTTTTTTATATTAAAAAGGTGATTTTAATCATAAATGATTTTTATGCATAAATGGATGCATAAAAGATATTTTTTTATATTTTTTATGCATAAATGGATGCATAAAAGATATTTTTTTATATTAAAAGTGAGATTTTTATCATAAATGATTTTTTTGCATAAATGGATGCATAAAAGATATTTTTTATATTAAAAGTGTGATTTTCATCATAAATTATTTTTATGCATGAATGGATGCATAAAAGAAATTATTTTATATTAAAAGAGTGATTTTCATCATAAATGATTCTTATGCATAAAAGATATTTTTTTATATTAAAAGTGTGATTTTCATCATAAATGATTTTTATGCATAAATGGATGCATAAAAGAAATTCTTTTATATTAAAAGAGTGATTTTCATCATAAATAATTTGTATGCATAAAAGAAATTCTTTCATGTTAAAAGAGTGATTTTCATAATAAATGATTTTTATGATGATAAAAGTGTGACTATCATAAATTGGATTTTATGCATAATTAGATGCATATAGAATTTTTATAATTAAATAGGTTCTCTTTAATCCTCTGTTAATTTTCATAAAAATTAGAAAAATGAATAAGTAGATAATATGTGAGAGAAAATTCTACCGTTTCATATTCACTAAGATGGGAATGAGAAAATTTTAAATAAACTATCGAAGTCGGAGATCCAGATAAATGATTATTTTATTCCTCTTAGAAATTCATGTTTAGTTTAGAAATCTGTAAGCAAATATTCAATGAACGAAATTTAGAAAAAGAGAAATTGAAATATTACCTTTCAAGAAAGATAGTTTAGGAAGAACCTTTCTAGACCCAAACTCTGATTCAGACTATTGACCAAGACCTAATTCCTTCGTCAGTTTCGATCAATGGCGATGTGCCCAGTTCAGGAAAAATGCACTCAAATCACCCACTGAATCTGAAACTAAGTTGAGAACTTTGATTTTGATCTGAGGATCAAGATTACAAAATTCGAAGAATTGTGCTTGGGAATCTAGACCTTTGATCTAGAAGTATTGGGATACGGAATTAAGATATAACCCTTGTATTCAAAAACAAAATCAAAACTGAAAACTTGCATAGAAACCCTGTTTTCTTTAAGGACTGTCTTACGCTAGAATGCTGGAAGGAGCATTTGGCATATGTGTTTATCTAAGGGAAGTTCGGTTGCAACAGCTAGCGGGGAGTGTTCAAGGGACAGCTCACGCGACAAAAACCTGCCCAGCCTGGGTATGGTGAAAAATGGTGTGCTTCTAGTACGATGGGCGAGGGCCGATGAAGCGGTCCCTGAGTGAAGTACCAGGACACCTAAGGAGGATCTTGGAGGTTTCTGACCAGGCGATGCACGGGCTCACGATGCTTAGGACACCCATGCATATGTCGTGGGAGATATATATATGAATGTTGAGATGAAATGATTATTGTAATCTGTTACCGGATCTCGTTGCTGACCAGCTAGTCCCAACGGAGAGTCTAGATGGTACTCTTTTTGTGAAACAAGGGATTGAATGGAAATTTTGAGTTATGAAATCTGTGACCATATCTATTTTGTCAATGGATTATTTTTATATTAAAGTTTTAAAGAGGAGTGTGTGCGTACCTGTTTTCTAAAGCTAAAGTTAAGAAAGGCATTCAATTATGGGTGGGTGAGTACTTGTTTGGTTCTACCGATTCTAGTGGTAGGGTGATGGCTAACCCATGGGTCGGATGGGGTTAGGCTGGAATCAGTGGAGTTTTAATAATCAAATTAAAAAATCTTAGGATTACGCTAGGATTCGAGTAGTTAGTTAATTCCCTGATAAATTTTCTCAATTGAGTGGATCAACGGCTGTGCCTGATTTTGATTAGGAAAA
Organism: Cibotium barometz; assembly: GCF_041138505.1. Lineage (NCBI taxonomy): Eukaryota > Viridiplantae > Streptophyta > Polypodiopsida > Cyatheales > Cibotiaceae > Cibotium > Cibotium barometz. Next base: position 11,328,296 of record NC_141071.1, on the reverse strand, counting down.
AAGCATTGAAATTGCTCAGATGATCAAATTATTTAGTGATAGTTCCTTCTATCTTGTTTATTCAGGTGAAGGATAGTTTAGATTGATCTTGTCAGAAAAAATCGTTAAGAAAATTCAAATTGGTGGAATCGTTCCCCGCTTTCCGGGCATGGAAAATTTTCCCGGTTTCGGTTTTCGGAGTGACCACCAGCCTAGTCTCGTGCCCGGACATCATCGCCCTCGTCACCGGCGGGTGTGTCACCCCCAGCGTCTGCGCCTCCTTCGTCATCACCCCCATCGGCGGGTCCATCACCCCCCGCGTCGGCTCCTCCTCCTTCTTCAGGAGGGAGAGGAGCCTGACCTCCTCCTTCTTCAGGAGGGAGAGGAGCCTGACCTCCTCCCGGACCTACATCATCTCCCTCATCGTCGCCGGGTCCATCATCCACATCTCCCTCATCGCCGGATCCGTCAAATAGGGAGTGGAAAATTTATTAGCTCAAACAATCCTCGTATTGAGGTTTCTAGCAGTGTGGTAGACCAAAGAAGCTATCTAATGATGAGATATTGTTTGATCTGAATGCAATGTTAGCTTCAAAGTTCTTGAGCTAAGTGTGACTATCAATAGGTCGTAATGATATCGATGAAGCATTACTAATTAATCTTCATGATTTTATCACAAATGAATATCTTGCTGGAAGTTGTTCATTTGAAAGAGCGGGTACAATATTCTATCTTCACTTTCAAATGGTTATTAGAATTCATGCAAAGTCAATTATTGTAGTCAATAAACTCCTGAAATGGGAAGTTTTAACCCACTCCAGACACGAGGGAAGAAACCAGAAATAGTTATGGGTAGAAGTGAGGGAGAGATTCCAAACTTGGAACCCATAAACGAGGAATCCAGAACAGAGGAAGGGTTTACAACCATAGAAGAAGAGGGTAATCTAGCAAACATGGCAGGTGAAGTAGAGGAACGACTCTACACCAAAAAGGATATTGAGTAGATGATCAATAACCCTATGTTCCTACAAGACATGGAACTCCTAATTCTACAAAGACATACGGAGGTGACTAATGGGGAGTCACTCTAAGGTACCACGGCTGGACCATCCCATGGACCCGAAATACCTAGAAGAGCCAATACAGGAAGGGGACGAGGTCTAGGAAGGGAGGGAGCAATTCCTCAAAGGCCTAGGATACATCCAACCATGGACATTAATGTAGCCACAAGGGCAAACCTGCTAAACATGGCGGCAGAGATGGGTCAGGGTGTTAAATTTGTAGCAATGTGATGAGCTATGGTGGATCAAATGCTAGAATCAACATCATTAGAAAAGATATTAGATGATAATTAAGATGTGATTAGTGAGCAATTAACTGATAGCTTAATGTAGGCATGGATAATAAAAAACCAGCAAATTCTCATTAGTCCAATGCCTCAATTTATAGAGTTTACATCCAAGCATCTAATCCCACTGATCTCTCCTTGATTCACTCCACCTCTTCCCAGAATATCTCCACACCTCCTAAATCTTCTCATGCTACCCTTTATTCTCTCCCAATAGATACTTCTCACCTTTTCACAGCTTCTCACTCATTTACAGATTCTCTTTTACAGCCTCTTGCAAAGGGCTTATTCCCGCACACACCCTATTCACTTGTATATTTCAACACGGGGGATGGTCAGAGAACTAGGCGCACTGCTCTAGAATCCTGACCTTCTCAGATGAAACCCCATATCATTTCAAAACTGGCCGGAGAAGAGTGAAAAAAGTAGGTAAGGGTGACACAAGGGTCACAATCCAAGATGGATCTGAAAAAGATACAATTAATACTAGATCCACCCAATCGAAGGAAGAGGGGTGTCAAAGGGATCAATCATAGAGGATCAAACGAGAAAAAGCAAGGAGAGCAACCAACAACACCTAAGGGAGTCGGTGAATATCCCAATGCCAACGAGGAAATAAGGAAGCTCGAAGAGGCCAAGGCCTTAGTCGAATAGTACCAACGGCTTCATGAAGCCAAGCTGAGAGCCAACCGGGTAAGGGATACATTTTATCCACGAAACAAGCCAACCCGGGATAGGGAATTGGACATGCCAACCCCAATTCCGGAAGGAACAAAAGAGGAGTCCCAAGCAAACACACTGTCCAGGCTGAGGAAAATGGGTTGGAGGAGTCCATCCATTCCTTCCCTATGGAAGAATACGAGACACCTACATGGGAAGAACCCTCTATCTCCAAAGAACCCAGAGACATAGGAAGTCTCGTTGGCTGTGCTATCCACGCCTGTCCAAATGCCATTAGGGCAACTGTTACGTAATTCACCAACCCTATGGACAGACATAAAATAATGGGTAGAGGGCACACAAAAGCCAGCCGATACTATATGTAAGACTCTGCCACCTCTGGCAGAAAGAACCTTGAAGTAGTATACAAGGAAAACCCGAGTCATTAAGATACCAGTTAACCAATTGGGACGCTACTACGAAAGCGATGACACAAATGCTACCATTTCGATTCATCATAATGGGTACCAACAGACATTGGCTATCCTAGATGGTGGGGTGGGGGTTAGCATCATTACAAAATGTTACTGGGAAAACTGGGAGAAACCTGATCTAAAAAAAGAAGATCTGATCTCGTTAAAATGGCTGACAGAACATCCTCGAGGCCCATTGGGCTTCCGGAGAATGTTAAATTTAGACTTTTTACATTTCACTATCATCATACATTCGTGGTCACGGACTTCCTACGCCAACCTAATACATATGACATAATATTGGGGAGACCCTTCATGAGGGAATCCAAATTGGTGCATGATTGGGCCTTGGATCATGTGTATGTACATAGTAGGGATTCGCAAATCTGAAAGATTAATTTGTAAACATGGAAAGCTCACCCCATGGAGGGGCAGTTGTTTGGTAATGATTTGGTCACAATGGAACGAACCACTTCTATACAGATATATCAACCTTAGGAGGGGGATCCCAAGGATGAAGAGAAAATGAAAATTTATGCATCACTTCCTCCTCTAGACTTTAGTGAAAATTAGATGCATCTGTTGGCTACCATTGATGTGATGCAGCCCAGAGGAACTCAGTATTTGGAATCCGAAACCGTCCCCCACGACCTCTATCTACATGGTTAATTAGCACATGGATGAGGAATCATGAGGGGAGACATCAAGTACAGAAGGTACTGTAGCACGAAGTCGTACCAGTGCTCAGCGCCTCAGACGATGGCCAAAATAGAAACGGTATATAGCTCGACAAAATACCCTATTATGAAGAAAACCCACGAATGCCCAGCAGCTGAGATACCTTGAGGCCACTAAGGTACACAATGAGTTCTTAAAGGATTGGGGCGAGGATTTGAGTAAGATATCATTGGAGGGAAGGCACAAGGAGAAAATCGTCCTTCAAGAGCCAGCAGACACACCCAAGCTTACAAAAGCTGGGCGCCAAAAATGCAATAAGGCCCTAGCAGAGGCTAAAAAGATTATGGCTAAAGACAAACATGACAATGAGGACAAGCCATACTTGCTCTCAGTACCCAACCACTTCAAAACCTACATTGTTGATGATGAATGGCTGAGGGTGATCCGATTGATAGCTACAAGGGTGAAAGAGGATGGGCTATCCACATCATACGATGGCCCAACAGAAGTCAAGGAGGTGGATATTGTGGGACCAAGGGAAGAAGCTCGGCCTATATACATTGCTAAAGATTTGACTGCGGTTGAAGAAGAAGAGCTCATTGCTCTCCTTAAGGAATTTAAAGATTGTTTTGCTTGGAATTACAAGGAGATGAAATGGGTACCACCTGAGGTGGTACAGCATCATACGATTCCAATCATGGAAGGTTCGAGACTAACCAGGCAAAAACCATCCCAAATTAATCCTACGTATGCGGCAATTGTAAAAGAGGAAATTGACAAGCTCATTGATGCGGACTGCATCTATGAAATCGAACATACGGATTGGTTATCACCAATCGTGATAGTGCCAAAAAAGAACGGGAAGCTTAGGGTATGTGTTGATCTTAAAAAGGTTAATGCAGCCACTAGGAAAGACCATTATCCATTGCCTTATATAGAGCACTTTTGGAAAGAGTGGCTGGAAGAGAAGCTTATAGCTTCTTGGATGGATTCTTCGGCTACAATCAGGTGTCCATAGCACTAGAGGACCAGCACAAAACAACTTTCAACACAATGTGGGAGACATTTGCATACAAGGTTATGCCGTTTGGCCTCACAAACGCCCCTGCAACCTTTCAACAACGATTGATGTGCACAGCCTTCAAGGACTACTTACAAAAGTGGTTGGAGGTATTCATTTTGACGATCTATGTGCACACTCTCGATGGGTAGACCATATGGCCTACTTAAGGAAAGTGTTTGAGCGATGTCGATTATATCGTTGAACCCCTTGAAGTGTCAGGTTTTGGGCCAAGCATGGTGTAATATTGGGACACATTGTCTCAAAGAATGGTATATCCACTGACGATAGCAAGTTCAAACTAATATTGGAGCTGCCACCGCGCCTACCAACTACAAGGGAGTGCAAAGGTTTATGGGTCATGTGGGGTATTATCGTTGCTTCATAATTTTTTATGCTGAAATAGCCAGACCCTTGTACAAGCTCCTCATTATCTTTGAGTGGACCGAGGAGTGTCAGGAAGCATATGATCGACTGAAGCAAGCATTAGCAAGGGCGCCAATTCTATGATCCCCCAATTAGGATCTCATATTTCATGTGCACATTGATGCATCAAATTTTGCTATTGGTTGCGTACTAGCCCAGCCTGGTGAGTTCAAATTAGATTATCCAATTTGTTTCTCTAGTCGTCAGTTGAATGATGCAGAGGTGAATTACACCACCACAGAGAGAGAGAGAAGAATTGGCCATGGTTTACACCGACAAGAAATATCGACATTACGTCTTGGCCAACAAATTCATATTTTTCATGGACCATCAAGCCTTACTATACCTTACACCATAAATAAACCTTACACCACAGGGAGAATCACACAATGGTTACTATTGTTGTTGTTATTCGACTTTACACTCACGGCAGTAAGGAAAGGAACACAGCATGTGTTGGCTGACCACTTGTCAAGAATTCCAAATGGGGAACCAGCAGTGGTGTTGATGATGACCTTCATGATGCTTGTTTATTTAAGTTTGGACATGGTACACCCGAATGGACTGAAGAAATCTCAGAGTATCTAGCTTATGGTTTTCCACAGGAAACCTTTGAACAAAGATAAAATGCGACAGCTTATCAAGCTTATCAAGCTGGCTACACCTTATCAACTGATTGCGCGAGAACTATAGAAGTTGGGAAAAGATAATGTGCTCAGATGGTGCGTTAGAGAGGATGAGTTCGTCACCATATTAGAAGAAACTCATTCAATGATAGCAGGCGAGCATTTTGCTGGAGAAATCACAGCTCGAAAAGTGCTTCAAGGAGGACTATGGTGGCCTACGTTATTCAAGGATGCCATAGAATTTGTCAAAAGATGCAAAGAATGCCAACGTTTCGCTATCCTATAGCAAAAGGAAAAGATTTCGCTCACCCCTATTATTGTAAGACAACCATTTGAGAAATGGGTGATAGATTTTGTGGGACCGATTAGTCCAATGGCACATCCATCCCAAGCTCGATACATAATCATGTGGCCACGAACTATTTCACGAAGTGGACAGAAGCCAGAGCCTCAAAGAGAGCTGATGCGCGAACAACTTCAAAATTCTTATATGAGCAAATTATCTCGAGGTTCGACTGCCCATTGATAAAATGTGATTGCGGCTCACATTTTATCAATGAGGTGATTGATCATTTACTTGCATGATTCTTAGTGATCCATCAAAAATCATCACCTTATTATCCACAGGCCAATGGTCAAGCAGAGAGTATAAACAAGATTTTGTGTACTATCTTGACGAAAACTTTGTAAGCAAGTCGAACAGACTGGGAACATAAGCTAACAGCAACCCTATGGGCCTATCGAACATCATGTAAGGTAGCGACAGGCTACACCCCCTTTTCGTCTAGCTTATGGTGTTGAAGCAGTTATGGCTATGGAATACCTAGTCCTCCCAAGCTTAAGGATTGTTGTACAAGAGCGACTAATGGAGAATGAATTAGTTGAAAGGCTAATTGACTTAGAAAATCTTGATGAGATCAGACTGATAGCATCACATGGACTCATGGTTGAAAAACTACAAAGAAAACACTGCCTCGACACAAAAACCTTAAGCAAAAAGAACTTGAAATCGGGGACCTTTTCCTCATGCATGGTGTCGGTAGCGCCAGGAAAAAGAAACTTAAATATCGAGGTCTGGGACCATTCCGAGTATCAGAAATCACACCTCAGGGGTTTGTCCGAATTGAGACAATTGACGGCATCCAAATGGAGGGGCATGTTAATGGAAGCAAATTAAAAAAATACTTTGGACCACTGACCCAAGAGATGCTCTTGCAAGAACATCTCTTGAAACAACAGAAACATCTTGCAAAAGAAAAGATACAGCAAGCACAAGAAGAGGCTAAGGATAGAGAGATCAAAGCCAAACAATTATTGCACAAAAGACTGCTACATGTCAACATGGCTTTCGTGACCCTTTTGGGACGAAGGGGAACTAAACATTGAACCAACACGACTCAAGATGGGACTTACTTCAACTAAAGGCCATGCAAGCATTATAGTAATAGATACGGGGTCAAGTCATAACTTGATCTCGTATGAGACGTGGGTAGCATTAGGTAAACCACACCTTGAACCCACTGATGTGGAAGTTCATAGCATTCACTTGATAGCCACAAAAGCCAAGGGATTTTTAAATGTTAACATTTCCATCAAAAATAATTCCTTGGTCGGGAAGGTTTTTGTCATGCCTGCAGGTTCCATGGAAGAAGAGATGATTCTAGAAAGATCTTGGATCTATACCAGTAAATGCAATATCCAATGGGAAGAACGAACAACATTAATAAGCACAGGCAAGAAGGTCATGTCCATACCACCCTTATGGAGCTCGACAAACAGAGGAAAGCACATCATAAAACTGATGAGCAAACAACGAGTGCAATGGCAACACCTCAGAGGACAGGACCAGCAACCGTTCTGCGAATACCCTACATCTAAGGGTACACAGAAGTGGGTGCCCAAGAATCAACTAAAACAGATCAACCAAACAAGATGGACAGCATAAATGATAAAAGGAACCCAAGAAGAGCCTACAAACAATTCAAAAGTCAGACATTGTGGACTCAAACCAATTGGCAGAACTCCAAGCGTCCAAAGAGACCTCAAGGAGCCCGTGATGAGAAATGGGTCCAAAAGGATTTACTGCGAGCACAAGGATACTACCAAGACAATGTAGTAATATGGGTACCCAAAACAAACTCAGGCCAATACCACAAACAGGTTAAGTCATCAAAAAGAGGGTGGTAAGAGTGTGCAACATCTACTCCCAACACAAGCTAGCACCACACCAACCCTTGTGTGGAGGAAAAACCAACCCCAGCCAAATGGGTTGGGAATTCCCAAAGCAACGAAAGTACCCACTTTGGCTACAGAACTAAGCAGGGAACTTAAGGGTAAAAACAAAGAAATTCAGCAAGGAGATGTAGATGGAAGCCCTCCACAACCAGACACAACAATAAAATTATTCAGTTGGGTAGAAGGTACAATAAAAAAACTCCCACATGGAACTAAAATGATTGCATCAGCAAATGCCCAAAAGTGCCCAAGTGACCCCTTGGTTCTCATGGCGATAAAAAAAAGGTATCCAATGAGTGCACAAATGGGTACAAGGTAAGCAATGCATTATTCACTCATCATGTGCATGTGTGACTGCTTGATCACAAAAGAAAAAAATGAAAAAAAAATTGATCTTATGCATTCCACGTGAAACTGCAAAAAAAAAGGATTCACGCCGTGAACCAGCTTATAGAGTTTCATGCCGTGAAAGAGTTCAAAATAGTTCACGCCATGAAACAGTAATTTTTTGGTAGCCAATCATAAAACGCCATGTGGCATTCTTTATTAAGATAGCCACCCTGTCTTACAGCTACATTATAAAATCGATTTTCTTTCCTTTTATGTCATTTTGCATCGTGTGATTGGAGTGATTGTTGCATTTGCTTCCCTGTGCATCTCCCGAGCTCACCATCTCTCTCCATCAATTCTCAAGACTACTCTTTTGAAGTGGTAGCTTGATACTCATTTTTCTTTACTTTTCTTTTATTGTTTTGGTTTTCAAATTGTGTTCTTCAAAACACGATACACATTAAGTGGTAACACAAATAATCTGGTTTTTCACAATTGATTCAATCAAAAAATTTCTAGAAAAAGATTAGTGCCTCCTCATATACCAAACAAACTTAATCAAATGATTGAATATATTATCTACACTTTCACGGAAATGTTTCCTGCATTTTCACGCCTGAGCCTTTCACAGCTAGAGAGTTTCACCGAAACATTTCGAGTTCCTTTCACGCCTGAGCCTTTCACGGCCCCAATGCCTTTCACGGAACAATTCTTGCACTTTCACGCCGGAGCCTTTCACGGCCACTGCCTTTCACGAAAGAGCCTTTCATAGCCAATGCCTTTCACAAAATAGCCTTTCACGAAAACGTTTCCTGCACTTTCACGCCTGAGCCTTTCACGGCCTGAGCCTTTCACGGCCAGAGCATTTCACAGAAACATTTCTTGCACTTTCATGCCTGAGTCTTTCACGGCCAGAGCATTTCACAGAAACGTTTCCTACACTTTCACACCTGAGCCTTTCATGGCGGCCAGTGCCTTTCACGTTTCCTGACTTTCATGCCTAAGCCTTTCACAAGACCAGTGCCCTTCACCTAATAGCCTTTCACGGAATAATTCCTACACTTTCACGCCTGAGCCTTTCATGACCAAAGCATTTCACGGAAACTATTCATGCACCTTCACAACCTCACCTTTTCACGGTCTGCACATTCACGCACTAACTCCTACCTTGCCATGAACTGACTATTAAACGACCAATGTATTTCTCATACACTAACACTCTCTTCAACCATACTAACCTATTCCCACTACATTACTTACCAAAAAAGAAAAAGAAAAACAGAATGATATCAACCCCACCAGTCATTCGACTAATCCTATGTGCTTGTTGATACAGATGTCGGCCTTGGAGTCTGAAGCCCACAAGAACCCATCTACCACTCAAGCAAGCAGTGCCACTGGATCCCCAGCCAGCCAGAAACGACGAGGAACATAGAAACCAAAGCTGAACTTCTTGGGTCCTTACGCCCAACCTTTCCATGGGACCCTGATCCGGAAGGAAACCATTACAGCCCATGAAAGGTAGCTCTCCAATACCACATCCTGGAGTGTCTACAAATACTGGAAGATGCTGAAGTGAAGGCTAAATTAGACAAAGTCAGTCTGGAAAGAATGGCGCAGATACTCCCACAGACTATCGACACGGAACTCTGCGCGGAGTACTTGAAAACCTATGACAAGCAAACCAAAAGAGGGAGAATCAGCAAGGCAGATGGCACTACATAAGAACTTGTCATCACAGAGGACCTAATAAGAGAAGCTCTACAGCTTCCAGCCACAATCAGGGCCCACATACACAACATTGACAAGATGCCTTTGAAGGACATGTTAAAGAAGAAGTCCTATAATTCGAATGGTGCAGAGTATGAAAATATCCAAGATGAGGCTACAAAGAAGGCTTGCAAGGCAATGTCTTTAATGATGTAGATAAAGCTTATTGACAGATACAACAGAGTGGATCTCAACAGAATAGCGAAAGTACATGAAGAGAAGGAAGAAGATTGGGCATTCTATCCACATAAGGAGATGGAAAACTATTTGAAAGCCCACCAATCTAAAATATCTAACCCATCACACACATGCTCAATAATGTAGCCAAAAGACCTTTCAAGGAGCCTAAACCGAAAGAACATATGCAATTGGCACTGCTACCAGATCAGCCCACATTAGCAGAGCCAAAGATGTACACGAAGGGTAGGCCATCTTAATGGAGACCAAGGATATAATCAAGCAGATGAAGAAAGATCACAAGAAGAGAACAGATAGACGAATAAGGGGGGTGCTCACCAATGTTGCTGCGGAGTCACAAAGACTAGAGGAAGAAGTGGCCACAGAAATCCGTACCTACCAAGAGGCTCTCAAGGAAAATATTCTCAATCCAGCAACAAATCACTCCTCCAACAAGCCCTGCCCAACTCATATTTACAGACTTATCTCCTCTTAAAGACTCTAGTCTAGCAGACACACCCACAGAAACAGCTCCTCCAGAACCAACAACACTCATACAAGCTGAGGAAAGACAAGGTGAAGAAATAGGCAGAGCCCAAGTACAGGAAGCAAAGGAACCCCTGGAAGTAAGCAAAAGACAAAGAACTCCAAAACGTCAAGTCCAAGCAAGAGGAGGAGATTGGAAGACGAAGAAAGACTACCACAACTTGCTTCCCTACAAAACATTGATTACCAACAATTCTTGCAGGAAACAATAGAAGGGCTTGATGAGATGCTCAACCCAACACCGACTAGGCTAGAGACAGAATCCAGCACCAATGCAATGCGGGAGCAAGGACAAAAAGTTTGGTGATGCCATGTCCTAACCACACATATGCTCCATGACCGAAACAATGCACTCTGGAAGCAGGTCAAAGAAACATCAACACAAGTTCAAAAGTTAAAGGCAAACCTGGAAGCAGCTGCTAAGACAACACACAAGGAGGTCATTATGAAGAGTTTGAAGGCTACAGAAGAGCAGGAGAAAAGGTACAACTCTCTGGAGAATAATAAACTTGTGTTACGCTAAAAAATAGTACAAAAAATCAAAGAGAATGTGATATCAATGCCAAACTAGAACAACTCCAGAAAGAAGCCAATTACACAAAAGAACTCACGACACTCCATGAGCAGCAAGTACAGGACTTCCAAGACAATGGCAAGGCCAAAGAAGCAGCATTGCAAGACCAAATTACGCAACTAATAGCACAGCTCAAAGCAGAGGAGGAGAAAATACATCTACAATAGGAAAGAGAACAGACCAACAAGGCCCATGCCAAGAAGATCAGAGGTCTCAATGAAACAATAACTGCAAGCCAGCCCGAAGCACACCGATATGAGTTGGCACACAAGGAAACAGTGACACAGCTCACAAAACAACTTCAAGACACTGAGAGGTTGGTAACACAAAGATTACAACAGATCACCGACGCTCAGGCAAGGGAAGCAACAGCTCGGCCTGCCCAAGAAGAAGCCACCCGAAGATTTGAAGAATTGGATGCTGCACGGATGGTTAGAGAAATAGCAATATAAAATCTCATTAGCAACACAGAATCCCGCATGCAAGAATTGGAGCGTCAGCTCACAATCCAAGAGAGAAGTCAACGGCTAGAACCCAATGAAGATCTTCATCTACTCCTTGAGCAGGCCTCCGAGTTGGGATAGTTGCCAATAACTCCTCGGGCCCCTCCTCACACTCTTTCTTTATTTTTGTCTACACTAACCCTCTCTTTACTTCAATATGACATAAATCTATCTAAGGATATAGGCCTAGGAGAACTAACCTTAATAAAAAAAAATACAGAAAGAATGTTGATCCCACCATAATCATGGAAATTTTACAGGGTGACTTAGTATTGACTAATCCTCAGGATATCTTTTTCTATCCCCTACACCCTATAGTGTTAAACCTTCGTAGTTGGTGTCGCGTTCTCCAAAACTCAAAAATTTTGGACAACGGTGTTGAAAAATTAGACCTGTTTATCCCATATGACATTCCAGAGACACCCGCCAACTACGAAGTCATAGCACATAGTTACCAATGGGTCATAAGTCACGGCGGCTGGTTAGAGATATATAACAGTCACCAACATCTAAACCTCTGTGAGTCTACTCTCTATCACCCTTATGGCATTCTAAAACTCTAAATGAATATTTACAAATATTTAGAAGCCATGCTAACCACTGTATAATACAATTTTGATGCTACCCATATAGAGTATCCAACTATAAATGAAGAGGAAGTTCTAGATTAAGGGAATTTATTAAGTCTCATAAGCCTAGTCACCCACCACCTAGCACAGGACAGGGTCAAGAAGAAACTTCTTCTTCATTTTAAAAATCCACTTACCCTGTCTACGCTAATGTCGCTAGTAAACTACTTAACCCATATCCTACCTTTGCAACCTACTAATACCTCTCAGGCTGAATGCATTTTCTTATCTTTGTATCCTCTTGAGATAGATTTTCCCACTAACACTCTAGCCCCCAAGGAGGTATTGGCACCTACCCCATCTCCAACAAGGCATGCTCAAGAGGTAAGACAAACCATCCCGCAAGACAATCTTGAACCGTTTACTAATGATACAATCTTGGATTCCTTGTCAACTCTACAGAGTACGAGGGGCTCATAAGAGCAGGCAATCCTCTTTTGAAGCCCAAATTAATGTTCAAGGTACTCATGCAGATTCTTCCCTTTGAGCCCACACGTCGGATCATGCCTAAAGCATACTTAGAGGTCACACCAACAAAGCAGCATATGTACCATACCCTCTCCGTGCCCCACGATCTAACTTAGAAGAACTTCTTCCATTGGCGGGAGAGGGCACCTTATGGGCAACAAGCACACAAAGCTCACCAATCCGCAGTTAGCTGATTTTTTGGAGATAAGGATAGTTACATTTATGATCAGCTACTATTTCTACAGGTGGAGAAAAGCAAACCCCGTGCACACAAGAGGTGTGCACGGGGAGAAAGTTACATTTATGATCAGCTACTATTTCTACAGGTGGAGAAAAGCAAACCCCGTGCACACAAGAGTTGGCTACGCCACAATCGTAACTACTGAAGAGCACCCCCGCCTGGAGGATTTAGGAATTCAACCCGACTAGAGAAAAGAGTACTTGGCGATTCCAGAATACAGCCAAGTGTACATGAGCGCGCCACCAACATTGCGGGTCGATCCATTGTACATGCCAATTAAAAGAAGATGGATGCCTCTGCTGGAGTTTCAAGAAGCCAAAAGGCGTGACTCTCATGTGTGCTACAACTTCCCAATCTTTGTATACCAACAACATTTGCCCACATTCAGGAACAAAGACAGTAGATATTGACATGGATCCGAGCATGGTGCAACATTCCCAACCTCGCTATAGCTAGTGTCAGATTTTTGAAGTTAGTGGTGGTGCTCATAGACCAACCAAAAGAGCATTATGATGGCTATGAGGCAGAACACTTGAGGTTCGATAGGCCCATCAGATAGGGGGATCATGCTTTATTACCACCGGCTCCGATGTATTCCCGGATACATGTACATCACTTTTGAAGACATGGTGGATACTAGATTTTGGAGATCCCATTCGGCTTTCCGACATACACTTAAGAAGCTCCAATCCAGGAGAAATTTTTACCGAAATGAGTTTGGTGACCAGGACTTCTAACCTAGGTAACAGAGGTTTTGCGGACAGAACCTACATCAAGAAGGGGGGATGTTAATCCCATTTTGGATTAACAAACATGATCCTCAATTGAGGAAATTAATAAGTGTCATGAAACAAGACTATAGAAGTTGTACATTATGAGATATTGGCCACCCAAGGCCTAGTAAGTGAGTTTTGGGTGCCCAAGTGTAAATAAGGGCCAATTGTACATAAGGCATTTTCTCAAGACACAATCCCCTTTGTGCTGTTGAGAGCTCTCCCTTTGTGTCTTGAGAGAGATTGAAGGAGTGAGAGCATTCTAGCATTGTGTCTCTTTCATGCTTGTGTGATTCATGCTTATTATGTGAGAGAGTGTGAGAGAGTGATTGCCCTATGGCGACAATGTGAGCGACTCTATGGTGAGAGCGTGGAGGTGGAGCTTGGAGTTTGGATATTAACAAGTGAGCTTGGAGGCCTCAAGGGACTCAAGATCGAAGCATTGGTAAGTACCCTACGATAGTTTTGTGATCTATTGCTCATCCTTTAGGTGAATGTGTAGAGTTCCCTCTTGGAGGTGTGGTAACCCATAACACTTGTGCTGGTGGTCTTAAAGGAGGCTTTTGATGCATCTTCATGGAGTTGTCGGGAATGTGTTCCCTTGATGTTATCCTCAAACTTCAAAGCACTCCTACAGCATTGTTCAAAAGAGATTGTCCCAAGGCAAACAAGGAGTTGTGCAGGGGAATATCTTCAAGTCCCTCCAGAAATCTCCTAATTAGTCTCTCATTAGAGAACTTGTCTGCAGTACTACAATGTGAGTGGAGATCTCTAACTCTGTTTATGTAATCTCTGATGGTTTTGCCCTCATTTTGTTTAACATTATTGAGCTGTTCAACAGGGCTCCATTCGGTACCTTGACGAGAATACCCCACTTTGAAAGCTTCTTTTAGAGCCTTGAAGCAAGCTTTATCTTCCAATTTCAGAGATCTAAACCATTGGCCAGCTTTGCTATCCAAGGTAAGGCCAAAGGCACTTATCTTAGTCTGATCATCTATATTGCCAAATGCGTCGCAGATCTGATTAAACATCTCCAGGTGAGTAATGGGGTCACTTGTCCCATCAAACTTTGTGATCAGCTTTGAGCTGATTTGGTTCATTCTTGCCTAGGTTGAACTGGTGCAGGGGAGTAATGCCAGTGGCTACCCCCTCCCTATTTCCATAGCAATCCTTACATTTCAGGTGTCAACCCTATCATGGCAGGAGCAAGTGGTGCAAGTTGGGGAATAGGTTGTGGAGGAGCAGAACCAGGCGGATGGGGTTCTTTGCCCTGTGGGAGGACATGGTTGTGGCCCACGTGGTCCCGTTTGGTACACTTGGTTTGCCCCTTGAGGTGGGTATTGTTATAATAGACCGATGGGCTCTGTTATGGAGATGGACCTGGGTAGACCCATTCTCTTTGGTACGATGCCTCGGGCCTTTGGGAAGATGGGCCAGGTTCCTTGTTTGGCATGGTTTTCGGAGCTCTGAACGAATCTTCCACCCTCTAGATAGGTATGGCTCTCCACCCTCTAGACAGGTATGGCTCTCCACCCTCTAGACAGGTATGGCTCTCGCTCTGGCCGACTTCCACTCTAGGGTCTAGAGAAGGAGTGGGCCCACTTTCTTAAGGTTGATCCATATCTCTCACTTTGGGTTGCAGTTCTACATACTCTATGTTTCCCAGGATAAAATTGTGAAGCCTTGATGCAAGGCTTTGCTGAGAATGAGTTAGAGAGATTGGAGTAGGTTACTGGACAAATGGTCTATCCATACACTATGGTTCGGGCTCTCTTGCCTCAGGGTATCGAGTCCCTCGTCCACTACTGGGGAGGTCCTCGCTCTTGCTAGTACTGTCAAAGATGAGCATCGTTCGACTCCATGTGGTATTTACTGATGGGTCTGATCTAATTTGCGAAGGGGCATCTAGAGAGCTCACTTCGTCGAAGAGAGGGTTATTTCTCACCAACCTACCCGAGCGTAGGTGCATGGGAATATAGAAGTATTGTGCATAGCCCTCTTAGGAAAGTTTCTTTTTCCTTCTTTTTCTCTTTTTTTCTTTTTTTAAATAAGTAGCAGCCATACGCTCATGAGAAAACGGGCGTACGCTCCTCAGTGAGAGAAGGAATGGACGTTCGCTTCTCGACTGGCACAGTGTGTGCTTCAAGGAAATCGAGATGGAACGGGCGTTCGCTTTAGGTAAGGAAGGGAACACATGTTTGAAATGAGATTGAAAAATGGAACAAGTGTTTGCTTCAGGGCAGGAAGAAACAGGTGTTTGAGATGAAGTCGATTGGAACGGGCATGGTGAGGTGATGCCGCGGGCATTCGCTTCAAGATGGACACGGGCATTCGCTTCAAGATGGACACGGGCGTTCACTCACCAAGAGGAGAAGGGACGGACGTGCGAGTTTATGAACTGTGGAATAGACATGGCAAGTTGTGAAAGGAATCTCAAATGGGTGTTCACTCCAAGATGAGGAGCGAACGAGCATGGCAATCCTTGGAGAGAAGACGTGCGCTTTGGAGCGTACGACCGTGGCACTATCAGCTGGCAAGGAATTTCCAAATTTTACTGGCCTACAGGTCTGATAGCCACTTTGACAGTATTAAATTCTCCTAATTTAAATGCAATTCAATGCACATGAGGCCCAATTAAATGCAATTAAACTAATTTTAATGTTCTTTCCAAATTTAGGCAGCAAATCTACCAGATTTGGGTTGCAGGCAAAAGGAACGAGCATGCCAAAGTTGGAACGGGCATTCCTTGAACTTGCCACGAACATTCACTTCTTAGAGAAGCCTGGCAGAATGTAAATTCGTCTGGGAACCTCTCTTATCTAGCGGGCACCTTCCCATGGTTTTTTGATGTTTTTGTTTTTACAAGGAGCTAGAGCTAGTCTCTAGCTACTTATTGATACCTACAATAATGCATGGTTTAAGCTAATGGATTGAGATTAATTGAATGATTAAATAGAAATACAAACATGAAGAAAAAATGCAAAAATTGAAAATTGCTTGAATGTTGAGGGCAAATAGGGGCACTTACTTGCTTCTCCTTGCTCTCAGTGAAGGCTCGAATGCTCTAATGCTCAATCAACGATCCAAACTTTGGGTAATCTCTAACAAAACACAAAACAAACAATGTTAATCAACCAACTGGTAGATTTCACTCTAACCTAGCTAAATCAAACTCTGGCTAATGAATCAAGTAAAGGGCACTTACTTGCTTCTCCCCGCTCTCGGTGAAGGCTCGAATGCTCCAATGCTCAATCAACGATCCAAACTTCGGGTAATCTCTAACAAAACACAAAACAAACAATGTTAATCAACCAACTAGTGGATTTCACTCTAACCTGGCTAAATCAAACTCTAGCTAATGAATTAAGTAAAGGACCCTAAGCCAAATTCCACTCCCCGGTAGCGACACCAAAGATGTTAATGGACTAACATGCTACCTCACAAGCACAAGAGAGAAGAAGAAGAAAGTGCATGCAAGGGTCAAATCTGGTGATTAGCACTTGGCCAACCCTATTAGGGTTAACTCCACGATGTGAGGTTGCTAGGGGCTCACTCTACACTCTCTTTGTGTCACCCAAACAGAGATCCAAGCAAGCTAGGTAGGAGCAAGAGGAAAGGATCTATGGAGAGCTCAACCTCTACCTCATGCCAATCATATGAAAACAAGACAAGGTGGAGAGCAATGACAAGGGAGTGAAGGAGAGAAGGGAGAGCAACACCATTCCTACTCACATACATCAAGCATCACAAGCAAGCAAGCCATCGTAAGCGATAGAGAGAGAGAGAGAGAGAGAGAGGGAGAGAAGGAAAGACTCAATTGAGACAAATGGGATTGTCCCTTTTCATATTTCATAAAATGTCTTATATACACGAGCTCACATTTACAATGTTCGACCGACCAATTACAAACAGTGGCCCAAAACTAGTCTTCCTAGTTTAACTAGCTCTATGTACATCAATTCCTTATGACTGGCATTACACAAGCCATAAGCTCGGTCCTCCTCAGGGGGTGCACGACTAAGAAACCCTATGTATCATGTGCGTTCAAGGGGTATTTAGAAAACCCCCTCCAAGGGGTATTTAGAAAACCCCTTCCTTATGAATTTCTCATGAATAAAATGAACCCTTTTTGTTTATAAACTTATGGATTTTTTTTCAAAATCGATTTAAAAGCCCCTTTTGTAAATGTATTTTTCTAAATTTATCCTAAAATTTTGAATTAAAAAATCCCTTCATTTGAACTCACGTGCTATACTTACATATTTTTTGGTGAACCCCCTAAGGCTCGATCATCCCATGTCTATTTTACAATTAGCGCTTAGCGCGGTTACAAAAAGGTGAATTAAAAAGTAAGTATAGTAGCTGTATGAAAGGTCATGTTAACCAGAGTGGTTATTAACACAAGATGTTTGATTGATGTGCAAGTGGTTAGGCTTGTCACACGGGTGCCCTGCTTGAGATTAAGAAACTTGAAACGGATTTGATAGTCATGTGCATGGGTTGGTGTCTTTGCAATGGTTCAAAAAGGACTAGGGTGGATTCGCCCGAGGAAGTGGTGCTTAAAGGAACTTGGTGTCTATGCTGGGTAGATACGGCACACGCAGTTGACACATGTGAGTGGGTCTAGATGCATCTAGCCACATAATGACACTCCAATTTATCATTGAGGGGGAGTGTTAAGAGACACATTGTATGAGGGCAATGCTAAATTGTATGGGTGATGGGTGAGTGAGATACACCTCGCTTAAGAGGGGGTGTTGAAATATGTAATCTTGGTCTATGCATGTGTGGGAAAGCACTCTAGAGGTGCAAGATATTGTGGATCCCAATTGTTGAGCCACTTTTGTGGATCCCATTAAAAGCCCCTTTTGTAAATGTATCTGTCAATGTATTATTTTCATAGTGGGAGAGAGAGAGAGAGAGAGAGAGAGAGAGAGAGAGAGAGACGGTATACATAAAAACACAATAATTACAAATAATTCAACTCTGATATCATCGATCTAACTGCTATTTTTAGCAAATTTAAAAAGACCAATAATTGACTAGACTAAGCCCTTTTGAGTTTTAGACTCGTTCGGGCACAAAAGGATAGAAACCTTAACACAACTTAGCTACACTATTTATCATGAAAATAAGACATCATATATATCATCATGAAAAGAATACATGAATCTAATTTCTAAGGAATTTATCCTTTGGGATACATTTTATCACTTCGTTAAACACGCATCTTACTTGATCTTTGTCTTTATAGCACTCATAATTGATTTTATAGTAATCTATCAACCTAGATTTTCTTTAATATACATAAGAGCTATATTTTCATTTAATCTTCCAAGCCCTAGCTCTATAGAAATTTTGGGATATTTATCATCCCATCCACTTGCTATAACATTCTATGGTCAAATCCATCGATTACCACGATCATCAAAGAAGTGGGACCTCGTACTCTCTAGCCAATTCCACCCTTTCCTCGTGAGAAAGAGTGTTTCTCATGTGCTAAAAATACACT